>NC_134353.1:969527621-969730267 GCF_048569485.1 Anomaloglossus baeobatrachus
TGTCTCAGGTATGTTACATCTGAGCATCAGGCTCTGCTATATGTCTCAGCTCTGCTATATCTGTCTCAGGTATGTTACATCTGAGCGTCAGGCTCTGCTATATGTCTCAGCTCTGCTACATCTGTCTCAGGTATGTTACATCTGAGCATCAGGCTCTGCTATATGTCTCAGCTCTGCTACATCTGTCTCAGGTATGTTACATCTGAGCGTCACAGCTCTGCTATATGTCTCAGCTCTGCTACATCTGTCTCAGGTATGTTACATCTGAGCGTCACGGCTCTGCTATATGTCTCAGCTCTGCTACATCTGTCTCAGGTATGTTACATCTGAGCGTCAGGCTCTGCTATATGTCTCAGCTCTGCTACATCTGTCTCAGGTATGTTACATCTGAGCGTCACAGCTCTGCTATATGTCTCAGCTCTGCTACATCTGTCTCAGGTATGTTACATTTGAGCGTCAGGCTCTGCTATATGTCACAGCTCTGCTACATCTGTCTCAGGTATGTTACATCTGAGCATCAGGCTCTGCTATATGTCTCAGCTCTGCTACATCTGTCTCAGGTATGTTACATCTGAGCATCAGGCTCTGCTATATATCTCAGCTCTGCTACATCTGTCTCAGGTATGTTACATCTGAGCGTCACAGCTCTGCTATATGTCTCAGCTCTGCTACATCTGTCTCAGGTATGTTACATCTGAGCGTCACGGCTCTGCTATATGTCTCAGCTCTGCTACATCTGTCTCAGGTATGTTACAGCCGAGCGTCACGGCTCTGCTATATGTCTCAGCTCTGCTACATCTGTCTCAGGTATGTTACATCTGAGCGTCACAGCTCTGCTATATGTCTCAGCTCTGCTACATCTGTCTCAGGTATGTTACATCTGAGCATCAGGCTCTGCTATATGTCTCAGCTCTGCTACATCTGTCTCAGGTATGTTACATCTGAGCGTCACGGCTCTGCTATATGTCTCAGCTCTGCTACATCTGTCTCAGGTATGTTACATCTGAGCATCAGGCTCTGCTATATGTCTCAGCTCTGCTACATCTGTCTCAGGTATGTTACATCTGAGCATCAGGCTCTGCTATATGTCTCAGCTCTGCTACATCTGTCTCAGGTATGTTACATCTGAGCATCAGGCTCTGCTATATGTCTCAGCTCTGCTACATCTGTCTCAGGTATGTTACATCTGAGCGTCACGGCTCTGCTATATGTCTCAGCTCTGCTACATCTGTCTCAGGTATGTTACATCTGAGCGTCACGGCTCTGCTATATGTCTCAGCTCTGCTACATCTGCCTCAGGTATATTACATCTGAGCGTCAGGCTCTGCTATATGTCTCAGCTCTGCTACATCTGTCTCAGGTATGTTACATCTGAGCATCAGGCTCTGCTATATGTCTCAGCTCTGCTACATCTGTCTCAGGTATGTTACATCTGAGCGTCACGGCTCTGCTATATGTCACAGCTCTGCTACATCTGTCTCTGGTATGTTACATCTGAGCGTCACGGCTCTGCTATATGTGTCAGCTCTGCTACATCTGTCTCAGGTATGTTACATCTGAGCGTCACGGCTCTGCTATATGTCTCAGCTCTGCTACATCTGTCTCAGGTATGTTACATCTGAGCGTCACGGCTCTGCTATATGTCTCAGCTCTGCTACATCTGTCTCAGGTATGTTACATCTGAGCATCAGGCTCTGCTATATGTCTCAGCTCTGCTACATCTGTCTCAGGTATGTTACATCTGAGCATCAGGCTCTGCTATATGTCTCAGCTCTGCTACATCTGTCTCAGGTATGTTACATCTGAGCGTCACGGCTCTGCTATATGTCTCAGCTCTGCTACATCTGTCTCAGGTATGTTACATCTGAGCGTCACGGCTCTGCTATATGTCTCAGCTCTGCTACATCTGCCTCAGGTATATTACATCTGAGCGTCAGGCTCTGCTATATGTCTCAGCTCTGCTACATCTGTCTCAGGTATGTTACATCTGAGCATCAGGCTCTGCTATATGTCTCAGCTCTGCTACATCTGTCTCAGGTATGTTACATCTGAGCGTCACGGCTCTGCTATATGTCACAGCTCTGCTACATCTGTCTCTGGTATGTTACATCTGAGCGTCACGGCTCTGCTATATGTGTCAGCTCTGCTACATCTGTCTCAGGTATGTTACATCTGAGCGTCACGGCTCTGCTATATGTCTCAGCTCTGCTACATCTGTCTCAGGTATGTTACATCTGAGCGTCAGGCTCTGCTATATGTCACAGCTCTGCTACATCTGTCTCAGGTATGTTACATCTGAGCGTCAGGCTCTGCTATATGTCACAGCTCTGCTACATCTGTCTCAGGTATGTTACATCTGAGCGTCACGGCTCTGCTATATGTCACAGCTCTGCTACATCTGTCTCTGGTATGTTACATCTGAGCGTCACGGCTCTGCTATATGTGTCAGCTCTGCTACATCTGTCTCAGGTATGTTACATCTGAGCGTCACGGCTCTGCTATATGTCTCAGCTCTGCTACATCTGTCTCAGGTATGTTACATCTGAGCGTCACGGCTCTGCTATATGTCTCAGCTCTGCTACATCTGTCTCAGGTATGTTACATCTGAGCGTCACGGCTCTGCTATATGTCTCAGCTCTGCTACATCTGCCTCAGGTATATTACATCTGAGCGTCAGGCTCTGCTATATGTCTCAGCTCTGCTACATCTGTCTCAGGTATGTTACATCTGAGCATCAGGCTCTGCTATATGTCTCAGCTCTGCTACATCTGTCTCAGGTATGTTACATCTGAGCGTCACGGCTCTGCTATATGTCACAGCTCTGCTACATCTGTCTCTGGTATGTTACATCTGAGCGTCAGGCTCTGCTATATGTCTCAGCTCTGCTACATCTGTCTCTGGTATGTTACATCTGAGCGTCACGGCTCTGCTATATGTGTCAGCTCTGCTACATCTGTCTCAGGTATGTTATAGCAGAGCCGTGACGCTCAGATGTATGTGTCAGCTCTGCTACATCTGTCTCAGGTATGTTACATCTGAGCGTCAGGCTCTGCTATATGTCTCAGCTCTGCTACATCTGTCTCAGGTATGTTACATCTGAGCGTCACGGCTCTGCTATATGTCTCAGCTCTGCTACATCTGTCTCAGGTATGTTACATCTGAGCGTCACGGCTCTGCTATATGTCTCAGCTCTGCTACATCTGTCTCAGGTATGTTACATCTGAGCGTCACGGCTCTGCTATATGTCTCAGCTCTGCTACATCTGTCTCAGGTATGTTACATCTGAGCGTCACAGCTCTGCTATATGTCACAGCTCTGCTACATCTGTCTCAGGTATGTTACATCTGAGCGTCAGGCTCTGCTATATGTCACAGCTCTGCTACATCTGTCTCTGGTATGTTACATCTGAGCGTCACAGCTCTGCTATATGTCTCAGCTCTGCTACATCTGTCTCAGGTATGTTACATCTGAGAATCAGGCTCTGCTATATGTCACAGCTCTGCTACATCTGTCTCAGGTATGTTACATCTGAGCGTCAGGCTCTGCTATATGTCACAGCTCTGCTACATCTGTCTCAGGTATGTTACATCTGAGCGTCACAGCTCTGTTATATGTCACAGCTCTGCTACATCTGTCTCAGGTATGTTACATCTGAGCGTCACAGCTCTGCTATATGTCTCAGCTCTGCTACATCTGTCTCAGGTATGTTACATCTGAGCGTCATGGCTCTGCTATATGTCACAGCTCTGCTACATCTGTCTCAGGTATGTTACATCTGAGCGTCACAGCTCTGCTATATGTCTCAGCTCTGCTACATCTGTCTCAGGTATGTTACATCTGAGCGTCACAGCTCTGCTATATGTCTCAGCTCTGCTACATCTGTCTCAGGTATGTTACATCTGAGCGTCACAGCTCTGCTATATGTCTCAGCTCTGCTATATGTCTCAGCTCTGCTATATGTCACAGCTCTGCTACATCTGTCTCAGGTATGTTACATCTGAGCGTCACGGCTCTGCTATATGTCTCAGCTCTGCTACATCTGTCTCAGGTATGTAACATCTGAGCGTCACAGCTCTGCTATATGTCTCAGCTCTGCTACATCTGTCTCAGGTATGTTACATCTGAGCGTCACAGCTCTGCTATATGTCTCAGCTCTGCTATATGTCTCAGCTCTGCTATATGTCACAGCTCTGCTACATCTGTCTCAGGTATGTTACATCTGAGCGTCACGGCTCTGCTATATGTCTCAGCTCTGCTACATCTGTCTCAGGTATGTTACATCTGAGCGTCACAGCTCTGCTATATGTCTCAGCTCTGCTACATCTGTCTCAGGTATGTTACATCTGAGCGTCACAGCTCTGCTATATGTCACAGCTCTGCTACATCTGTCTCAGGTATGTTACATCTGAGCGTCACGGCTCTGCTATATGTCACAGCTCTGCTACATCTGTCTCTGGTATGTTACATCTGAGCGTCACAGCTCTGCTATATGTCTCAGCTCTGCTACATCTGTCTCAGGTATGTTACATCTGAGCGTCACAGCTCTGCTATATGTCTCAGCTCTGCTACATCTGTCTCAGGTATGTTACATCTGAGCGTCAGGCTCTGCTATATGTCTCAGCTCTGCTACATCTGTCTCAGGTATGTTACATCTGAGCGTCACAGCTCTGCTATATGTCACAGCTCTGCTACATCTGTCTCAGGTATGTTACATCTGAGCGTCAGGCTCTGCTATATGTCTCAGCTCTGCTACATCTGTCTCAGGTATGTTACATCTGAGCGTCACAGCTCTGCTATATGTCTCAGCTCTGCTACATCTGTCTCAGGTATGTTACATCTGAGCGTCAGGCTCTGCTATATGTCACAGCTCTGCTACATCTGTCTCAGGTATGTTACATCTGAGCGTCACGGCTCTGCTATATGTCTCAGCTCTGCTACATCTGTCTCAGGTATGTTACATCTGAGCGTCACAGCTCTGCTATATGTCTCAGCTCTGCTACATCTGTCTCAGGTATGTTACATCTGAGCGTCACAGCTCTGCTATATGTCACAGCTCTGCTACATCTGTCTCAGGTATGTTACATCTGAGCGTCACGGCTCTGCTATATGTCACAGCTCTGCTACATCTGTCTCTGGTATGTTACATCTGAGCGTCACAGCTCTGCTATATGTCTCAGCTCTGCTACATCTGTCTCAGGTATGTTACATCTGAGCGTCACAGCTCTGCTATATGTCTCAGCTCTGCTACATCTGTCTCAGGTATGTTACATCTGAGCGTCAGGCTCTGCTATATGTCTCAGCTCTGCTACATCTGTCTCAGGTATGTTACATCTGAGCGTCACAGCTCTGCTATATGTCACAGCTCTGCTACATCTGTCTCAGGTATGTTACATCTGAGCGTCAGGCTCTGCTATATGTCTCAGCTCTGCTACATCTGTCTCAGGTATGTTACATCTGAGCGTCACAGCTCTGCTATATGTCTCAGCTCTGCTACATCTGTCTCAGGTATGTTACATCTGAGCGTCAGGCTCTGCTATATGTCACAGCTCTGCTACATCTGTCTCAGGTATGTTACATCTGAGCGTCACAGCTCTGCTATATGTCACAGCTATGCTACATCTGTCTCAGGTATGTTACATCTGAGCGTCAGGCTCTGCTATATGTCTCAGCTCTGCTACATCTGTCTCAGGTATGTTACATCTGAGCGTCACAGCTCTGCTATATGTCACAGCTCTGCTACATCTGTCTCAGGTATGTTACATCTGAGCGTCAGGCTCTGCTATATGTCTCAGCTCTGCTACATCTGTCTAAGGTATGTTACATCTGAGCGTCACAGCTCTGCTATATGTCACAGCTCTGCTACATCTGTCTCAGGTATGTTACATCTGAGCGTCACAGCTCTGCTATATGTCTCAGCTCTGCTACATCTGTCTAAGGTATGTTACATCTGAGCGTCACAGCTCTGCTATATGTCACAGCTCTGCTACATCTGTCTCAGGTATGTTACATCTGAGCGTCACAGCTCTGCTATATGTCACAGCTCTGCTACATCTGTCTCAGGTATGTTACATCTGAGCGTCACAGCTCTGCTATATGTCTCAGCTCTGCTACATCTGTCTCAGGTATGTTACATCTGAGCGTCACGGCTCTGCTATATGTCTCAGCTCTGCTACATCTGTCTCAGGTATGTTACATTTGAGCGTCACAGCTCTGCTATATGTCTCAGCTCTGCTACATCTGTCTCAGGTATGTTACATCTGAGCGTCACGGCTCTGCTATATGTCTCAGCTCTGCTACATCTGTGTCAGGTATGTTACATCTGAGCGTCACAGCTCTGCTATATGTCACAGCTCTGCTACATCTGTCTCAGGTATGTTACATCTGAGCGTCACAGCTCTGCTATATGTCTCAGCTCTGCTACATCTGTCTAAGGTATGTTACATCTGAGCGTCACAGCTCTGCTATATGTCACAGCTCTGCTACATCTGTCTCAGGTATGTTACATCTGAGCGTCACAGCTCTGCTATATGTCACAGCTCTGCTACATCTGTCTCAGGTATGTTACATCTGAGCGTCACAGCTCTGCTATATGTCTCAGCTCTGCTACATCTGTCTCAGGTATGTTACATCTGAGCGTCACGGCTCTGCTATATGTCTCAGCTCTGCTACATCTGTCTCAGGTATGTTACATTTGAGCGTCACAGCTCTGCTATATGTCTCAGCTCTGCTACATCTGTCTCAGGTATGTTACATCTGAGCGTCACGGCTCTGCTATATGTCTCAGCTCTGCTACATCTGTCTCAGGTATGTTACATTTGAGCGTCACGGCTCTGCTATATGTCACAGCTCTGCTACATCTGTCTAAGGTATGTTACATCTGAGCGTCACGGCTCTGCTATATGTCTCAGCTCTGCTACATCTGTCTCAGGTATGTTACATCTGAGCGTCACGGCTCTGCTATATGTCTCAGCTCTGCTACATCTGTCTCAGGTATGTTACGTCTGAGCATCAGGCTCTGCTATATGTCACAGCTCTGCTACATCTGTCTCAGGTATGTTACATCTGAGCGTCAGGCTCTGCTATGTCTCAGCTCTGCTACATCTGTCTCAGGTATGTTACATCTGAGCGTCACAGCTCTGCTATATGTCTCAGCTCTGCTACATCTGTCTCAGGTATGTTACATCTGAGCGTTAGGCTCTGCTATGTCTCAGCTCTGCTACATCTGTCTCAGGTATGTTACATCTGAGCGTCAGGCTCTGCTATATGTCTCAGCTCTGCTACATCTGTCTCAGGTATGTTACATCTGAGCGTCACAGCTCTGTTATATGTCACAGCTCTGCTACATCTGTCTCAGGTATGTTACATCTGAGCGTCACAGCTCTGCTATATGTCACAGCTCTGCTACATCTGTCTCAGGTATGTTACATCTGAGCGTCACAGCTCTGCTATATGTCTCAGCTCTGCTACATCTGTCTCAGGTATGTTACATCTGAGAATCAGGCTCTGCTATATGTCACAGCTCTGCTACATCTGTCTCAGGTATGTTACATCTGAGCGTCAGGCTCTGCTATATGTCACAGCTCTGCTACATCTGTCTCAGGTATGTTACATCTGAGCGTCACAGCTCTGTTATATGTCACAGCTCTGCTACATCTGTCTCAGGTATGTTACATCTGAGCGTCACAGCTCTGCTATATGTCTCAGCTCTGCTACATCTGTCTCAGGTATGTTACATCTGAGCGTCATGGCTCTGCTATATGTCACAGCTCTGCTACATCTGTCTCAGGTATGTTACATCTGAGCGTCACAGCTCTGCTATATGTCTCAGCTCTGCTACATCTGTCTCAGGTATGTTACATCTGAGCGTCACAGCTCTGCTATATGTCTCAGCTCTGCTACATCTGTCTCAGGTATGTTACATCTGAGCGTCACAGCTCTGCTATATGTCTCAGCTCTGCTATATGTCTCAGCTCTGCTATATATCACAGCTCTGCTACATCTGTCTCAGGTATGTTACATCTGAGCGTCACGGCTCTGCTATATGTCTCAGCTCTGCTACATCTGTCTCAGGTATGTTACATCTGAGCGTCACAGCTCTGCTATATGTCTCAGCTCTGCTATATGTCTCAGCTCTGCTATATGTCACAGCTCTGCTACATCTGTCTCAGGTATGTTACATCTGAGCGTCACGGCTCTGCTATATGTCTCAGCTCTGCTACATCTGTCTCAGGTATGTTACATCTGAGCGTCACAGCTCTGCTATATGTCTCAGCTCTGCTATATGTCTCAGCTCTGCTATATGTCACAGCTCTGCTACATCTGTCTCAGGTATGTTACATCTGAGCGTCACGGCTCTGCTATATGTCTCAGCTCTGCTACATCTGTCTCAGGTATGTTACATCTGAGCGTCACAGCTCTGCTATATGTCTCAGCTCTGCTACATCTGTCTCAGGTATGTTACATCTGAGCGTCACAGCTCTGCTATATGTCACAGCTCTGCTACATCTGTCTCAGGTATGTTACATCTGAGCGTCACGGCTCTGCTATATGTCACAGCTCTGCTACATCTGTCTCTGGTATGTTACATCTGAGCGTCACAGCTCTGCTATATGTCTCAGCTCTGCTACATCTGTCTCAGGTATGTTACATCTGAGCGTCACAGCTCTGCTATATGTCTCAGCTCTGCTACATCTGTCTCAGGTATGTTACATCTGAGCGTCAGGCTCTGCTATATGTCACAGCTCTGCTACATCTGTCTCAGGTATGTTACATCTGAGCGTCACAGCTCTGCTATATGTCACAGCTCTGCTACATCTGTCTCAGGTATGTTACATCTGAGCGTCAGGGTCTGCTATATGTCTCAGCTCTGCTACATCTGTCTCAGGTATGTTACATCTGAGCGTCACAGCTCTGCTATATGTCACAGCTCTGCTACATCTGTCTCAGGTATGTTACATCTGAGCGTCAGGCTCTGCTATATGTCTCAGCTCTGCTACATCTGTCTCAGGTATGTTACATCTGAGCGTCACAGCTCTGCTATATGTCTCAGCTCTGCTACATCTGTCTCAGGTATGTTACATCTGAGCGTCAGGCTCTGCTATATGTCACAGCTCTGCTACATCTGTCTCAGGTATGTTACATCTGAGCGTCACAGCTCTGCTATATGTCACAGCTATGCTACATCTGTCTCAGGTATGTTACATCTGAGCGTCAGGCTCTGCTATATGTCTCAGCTCTGCTACATCTGTCTCAGGTATGTTACATCTGAGCGTCACAGCTCTGCTATATGTCACAGCTCTGCTACATCTGTCTCAGGTATGTTACATCTGAGCGTCAGGCTCTGCTATATGTCTCAGCTCTGCTACATCTGTCTAAGGTATGTTACATTTGAGCGTCACAGCTCTGCTATATGTCTCAGCTCTGCTACATCTGTCTCAGGTATGTTACATCTGAGCGTCACGGCTCTGCTATATGTCTCAGCTCTGCTACATCTGTCTCAGGTATGTTACATCTGAGCGTCACAGCTCTGCTATATGTCACAGCTCTGCTACATCTGTCTCAGGTATGTTACATCTGAGCGTCACAGCTCTGCTATATGTCACAGCTCTGCTACATCTGTCTAAGGTATGTTACATCTGAGCGTCACAGCTCTGCTATATGTCACAGCTCTGCTACATCTGTCTCAGGTATGTTACATCTGAGCGTCACAGCTCTGCTATATGTCACAGCTCTGCTACATCTGTCTCAGGTATGTTACATCTGAGCGTCACAGCTCTGCTATATGTCTCAGCTCTGCTACATCTGTCTCAGGTATGTTACATCTGAGCGTCACAGCTCTGCTATATGTCTCAGCTCTGCTACATCTGTCTCAGGTATGTTACATCTGAGCGTCACAGCTCTGCTATATGTCTCAGCTCTGCTACATCTGTCTCAGGTATGTTACATCTGAGCGTCACGGCTCTGCTATATGTCTCAGCTCTGCTACATCTGTCTCAGGTATGTTACATTTGAGCGTCACAGCTCTGCTATATGTCTCAGCTCTGCTACATCTGTCTCAGGTATGTTACATCTGAGCGTCACGGCTCTGCTATATGTCTCAGCTCTGCTACATCTGTCTCAGGTATGTTACATCTGAGCGTCACAGCTCTGCTATATGTCTCAGCTCTGCTACATCTGTCTCAGGTATGTTACATCTGAGCGTCACGGCTCTGCTATATGTCTCAGCTCTGCTACATCTGTCTCAGGTATGTTACATCTGAGCGTCACAGCTCTGCTATATGTCTCAGCTCTGCTACATCTGTCTCAGGTATGTTACATCTGAGCGTCACGGCTCTGCTATATGTCTCAGCTCTGCTACATCTGTCTCAGGTATGTTACATTTGAGCGTCACAGCTCTGCTATATGTCTCAGCTCTGCTACATCTGTCTCAGGTATGTTACATCTGAGCGTCACGGCTCTGCTATATGTCTCAGCTCTGCTACATCTGTCTCAGGTATGTTACATCTGAGCGTCACAGCTCTGCTATATGTCACAGCTCTGCTACATCTGTCTCAGGTATGTTACATCTGAGCGTCACAGCTCTGCTATATGTCACAGCTCTGCTACATCTGTCTCAGGTATGTTACATCTGAGCGTCACAGCTCTGCTATATGTCTCAGCTCTGCTACATCTGTCTAAGGTATGTTACATCTGAGCGTCACAGCTCTGCTATATGTCACAGCTCTGCTACATCTGTCTCAGGTATGTTACATCTGAGCGTCACAGCTCTGCTATATGTCACAGCTCTGCTACATCTGTCTCAGGTATGTTACATCTGAGCGTCACAGCTCTGCTATATGTCTCAGCTCTGCTACATCTGTCTCAGGTATGTTACATCTGAGCGTCACAGCTCTGCTATATGTCTCAGCTCTGCTACATCTGTCTCAGGTATGTTACATCTGAGCGTCACGGCTCTGCTATATGTCTCAGCTCTGCTACATCTGTCTCAGGTATGTTACATTTGAGCGTCACAGCTCTGCTATATGTCTCAGCTCTGCTACATCTGTCTCAGGTATGTTACATCTGAGCGTCACGGCTCTGCTATATGTCTCAGCTCTGCTACATCTGTCTCAGGTATGTTACATTTGAGCGTCACGGCTCTGCTATATGTCTCAGCTCTGCTACATCTGTCTCAGGTATGTTACATTTGAGCGTCACAGCTCTGCTATATGTCACAGCTCTGCTACATCTGTCTAAGGTATGTTACATCTGAGCGTCACGGCTCTGCTATATGTCTCAGCTCTGCTACATCTGTCTCAGGTATGTTACATCTGAGCGTCACGGCTCTGCTATATGTCTCAGCTCTGCTACATCTGTCTCAGGTATGTTACGTCTGAGCATCAGGCTCTGCTATATGTCACAGCTCTGCTACATCTGTCTCAGGTATGTTACATCTGAGCGTCAGGCTCTGCTATGTCTCAGCTCTGCTACATCTGTCTCAGGTATGTTACATCTGAGCGTCACAGCTCTGCTATATGTCTCAGCTTTGCTACATCTGTCTCAGGTATGTTACATCTGAGCGTCAGGCTCTGCTATATGTCTCAGCTCTGCTACATCTGTCTCAGGTATGTTACATCTGAGCGTCACGGCTCTGCTATATGTCTCAGCTCTGCTATATGTCTCAGCTCTGCTACATCTGTCTCAGGTATGTTACATCTGAGCGTCACAGCTCTGCTATATGTCTCAGCTCTGCTACATCTGTCTCAGGTATGTTACATCTGAGCGTCACAGCTCTGCTATGTCTCAGCTCTGCTACATCTGTCTCAGGTATGTTACATCTGAGCGTCAGGCTCTGCTATATGTCTCAGCTCTGCTACATCTGTCTCAGGTATGTTACATCTGAGCGTCACAGCTCTGTTATATGTCACAGCTCTGCTACATCTGTCTCAGGTATGTTACATCTGAGCGTCAGGCTCTGCTATATGTCTCAGCTCTGCTACATCTGTCTCAGGTATGTTACATCTGAGCGTCACAGCTCTGCTATATGTCTCAGCTCTGCTACATCTGTCTCAGGTATGTTACATCTGAGCGTCAGGCTCTGCTATATGTCTCAGCTCTGCTACATCTGTCTCAGGTATGTTACATCTGAGCGTCAGGCTCTGCTATATGTCTCAGCTCTGCTACATCTGTCTCAGGTATGTTACATCTGAGCGTCACAGCTCTGCTATATGTCTCAGCTCTTCTACATCTGTCTCAGGTATGTTACATCTGAGCGTCAGGCTCTGCTATATGTCTCAGCTCTGCTACATCTGTCTCAGGTATGTTACATCTGAGCGTCACAGCTCTGCTATGTCTCAGCTCTGCTACATCTGTCTCTGGTATGTTACATCTGAGCGTCAGGCTCTGCTATATGTCTCAGCTCTGCTACATCTGTCTCAGGTATGTTACATCTGAGCGTCACAGCTCTGTTATATGTCACAGCTCTGCTACATCTGTCTCAGGTATGTTACATCTGAGCGTCAGGCTCTGCTATATGTCTCAGCTCTGCTACATCTGTCTCAGGTATGTTACATCTGAGCGTCACAGCTCTGCTATATGTCTCAGCTCTGCTACATCTGTCTCAGGTATGTTACATCTGAGCGTCAGGCTCTGCTATATGTCTCAGCTCTGCTACATCTGTCTCAGGTATGTTACATCTGAGCGTCAGGCTCTGCTATATGTCTCAGCTCTGCTACATCTGTCTCAGGTATGTTACATCTGAGCGTCACGGCTCTGCTATATGTCTCAGCTCTGCTACATCTGTCTCAGGTATGTTACATCTGAGCGTCACAGCTCTGCTATATGTCTCAGCTCTGCTACATCTGTCTCAGGTATGTTACATCTGAGCGTCACAGCTCTGCTATATGTCTCAGCTCTGCTACATCTGTCTCAGGTATGTTACATCTGAGCGTCAGGCTCTGCTATATGTCTCAGCTCTGCTACATCTGTCTCAGGTATGTTACATCTGAGCGTCACGGCTCTGCTATATGTCTCAGCTCTGCTACATCTGTCTCAGGTATGTTACATCTGAGCGTCACAGCTCTGCTATATGTCTCAGCTCTGCTACATCTGTAGGAGAGGAGAGGTTGGTGTGATGATGGGGGTGCAGATGAGGAAGCGTGTACATATGGTGTGTGGATGAGTGTGCCACCCCTTGTAGTGATCACATGACGGGGACGTCACCTTTTGTCGTTGAGCTCCGCCCCCTGATCACATGACAGTGACGTCACTACAGGTCCTTCGTCTTTCGCAGTGCTGCAGTTCTTTCCTGTGTGCGCAGCTCCTGTTCTCTGTTATCAGCCAGCAGCACATTCCTGCAATTCAGGTGAGGTGACAGTGGAGTGTTCGGTGCAGTGTTGTTGCTGGTGATGAATCTGTGGGTGGAGCTGCTCCTGTGTGGGCTGCTGTACTCCCTCCCTGCAGCCCGTACATTCTCCTCCCCGTCAGTGTCGTAACTTGAGTTTGATGGGCCCTGGTGCAAAGTTCGGACCTGGGCCCCCCCCCCCCTCCACACCGACACTTGGGGTACAGGATAATGACACTGACACTCGGGGTACAGGATAATGACACTGACACTTGGCTCTTACCCTGAGCACCCAGCTTTCCCATGCTCTGCTATACATCTTCCCTCAGCACCCAGCTTTCCCATGTTCTGCTATACATCTTCTCTCAGCACCCAGCTTTCCCATGTTCTGCTATACATCTTCTCTCAGCACCCAGCTTTCCCATGCTCTGCTATACATCTTCTCTCAGCACCCAGCTTTCCCATGCTCTGCTATACATCTTCCCCCAGCACCCAGCTTTCCCATGCTCTGCTATACATCTTCCCTCAGCACCCAGCTTTCCCATGTTCTGCTATACATCTTCTCTCAGCACCCAGCTTTCCCATGCTCTGCTATACATCTTCTCTCAGTACCCAGCTTTCCCATGCTCTACTATACATCTTCCCTCAGCACCCAGCTTTCCCATGCTCTGCTATACATCTTCCCTCAGCACCCAGCTTTCCCATGCTCTGCTATACATCTTCTCTCAGCATCCAGCTTTCCCATGTTCTGCTATACATCTTCTCTCAGCACACAGCTTTCCCATGTTCTGCTATACATCTTTCTCTCACCACCCAGCTTTCCCATGCTCTGCTATACATCTTCTCTCAGCACACAGCTTTCCCATGCTCTGCTATACATCTTTCTCTCACCACCCAGCTTTCCCATGCTCTGCTATACATCTTCTCTCAGCACCCAGCTTTCCCATGCTCTGCTATACAGCTTTCCCTCAGCACCCAGCTTTCCCATGCTCTGCTATACATCTCTCAGCACACAGCTTTCCCATGCTCTGCTATACATCTTCTCTCAGCACCCAGCTTTCCCATGCTCTGCTATACATCTTGCCCCCAGCACCCAGCTTTCCCATGCTCTGCTATACATCTTCTCTCAGCACCCAGCTTTCCCATGCTCTGCTATACATCTTCTCTCACCACCCAGCTTTCCCATGCTCTGCTATACATCTTCTCTCAGCACCCAGCTTTCCCATGCTCTGCTATACATCTTCTCTCAGCACACAGCTTTCCCATGCTCTGCTATACATCTTCCCTCAGCACCCAGCTTCCCCATGCTCTGCTATACATCTTCTCTCAGCACCCAGCTTTCCCATGCTCTGCTATACATCTTCTCTCAGCACCCAGCTTTCTCATGCTCTGCTATACATCTTTCCCCCAGCACCCAGCTTTCCCATACTCTGCTATACATCTTTCTCTCACCACCCAGCTTTCCCATGCTCTGCTATACATCTTCTCTCAGCACCCAGCTTTCCCATGCTCTGCTATACATCTTTCTCTCACCACCCAGCTTTCCCATGCTCTGCTATACATCTTCTCTCAGCACCCAGCTTTCCCATGCTCTGCTATACATCTTCTCTCAGCACCCAGCTTTCCCATGCTCTGCTATACATCTTCTCTCAGCACACAGCTTTCCCATGCTCTGCTATACATCTTCCCTCAGCACCCAGCTTTCCCATGCTCTGCTATACATCTTCTCTCAGCACCCAGCTTTCCCATGCTCTGCTATACATCTTTCCCTCAGCACCCAGCTTTCCCATGCTCTGCTATACATCTTCTCTCAGCACCCAGCTTTCCCATGCTCTGCTATACATCTTTCCCTCAGCACCCAGCTTTCCCATGCTCTGCTATACATCTTCTCTCAGCACCCAGCTTTCCCATGCTCTGCTATACATCTTCTCTCAGCACCCAGCTTTCCCATGCTCCGCTATACATCTTCTCTCAGCACCCAGCTTTCCCATGCTGTGCTATACATCTTTCCCCCAGCACCCAGCTTTCCCATGCTCTGCTATACATCTTCTCTCAGCACCCAGCTTTCCCATGCTCTGCTATACATCTTCCCTCATGTCGTGGAAACCACTGTTCTTGGGAGAGCTAATTTAGGGTGAGATACAAAGTGATCTCCAGATCTGCCAGTGTTGGTCCAATTAATAGCGATGCATCGGAGACAAACACACGAACACACAGTTAATGTCCGTGTACCAGGCTTTGTCTGAAATCTCAGATGCCCAAGACACTAGTTTTATTACTGTCACAAAGAAAGGGGCATGACCTAATAGATTACCTTAAATGGGTATATAGGTTGACAAAAACAAGATCGTAAATGATGGATCCTTCTGCATTCCTAAGTCTAGTTCTGTCCAGTTTTCTGGACATTCATTAACAAAGACCTTTGAGACTAAAAGCATCTTTATAACAAAGAGTACACCCTGTGTTATTGCTTTTATGAATAACACTTATGAAGCTAATATAAAAGTACAAAATTATCAAAGATATATTTATATATAAATTGCTTAAATGATAATCTAACCTAATATAAAATATTAACCATAACAATTCCTCCCTTTTTATTATTTACAGACAATTTATCCACCAGCTATATCCCCATGCTGAGACAGCATGAAGGGGCCAAACCCGTTCACCGATAGATATCTTGTTTGTAAACTTCATCATATATGTTTACCAAGGGAGCACTTTGATGTTTTGCAGATGTGTTAACTGACGGCCTGTGATGTTTGATCTTACGAGTCTCTTTACCTAATGTTGTCACAACAAATATACCAATTCTTGCAGCTACATACACTAATAGTACCAACATTCCCATCTGTAGAATGCCCATCAGCCACCCAGTGATACCTGAGAACCAAATTGTCAGAGACATTTGTCTGCAGCTCGGTTATATAGGGAATGTTTAGGTAAAGTTGTTCACAAGTCTACACAGAGTGTGTAAACCACAGTTCACTATTGCTCAAAACATCCTTGGTCACTTTTCTGGAAACAACTATCATTACAAATAATCACGAGTAATTGAAGTACTCTCACAGTTTTTCCAGTCCTAAGAGTGTGAGCATCACAGGCGTAACTTATAGTCCTCATATAGGGTCAGGGGATCTGCAAGATATGGCGTAGAATTAGAAGATATTGGGCTCGGAGTGCATATCCAACAGTTCTTAGTGCTTTAGAGTCCATATCTTGGAACAGAACTTGGTGATGCTTTAGCAGTTTGTTATCACAGTCCTCTTTTAGTGCCTCATTGATGGGACAAGAGGTACAGTTGCCATCAGCATAATCCAAAAGGCAGAGTGGTTATCTTTGTATCTTTGCCTTGGATCTTGACAGAAGTGGCAGTGGTTAGCATCACTTAGAATGGTTCCCTGGATCTAGGCTCCAATGGTCTCTTTATGTGTCTCTTGACCACGACCCAGTCGCCTGGTGCCGGTGTGTGTGTGCCGCTTATAAACATGGGGTCTGGGATGGAGGAAAGAACACAGTTATGAGTAACAGTCAGATGTTTGTGCAACTCAGCGACATATTCAGTGAGAAAAGCATACGAGGCCTGCAATTGCTGTGGGAAATATAATTCTGTCTCAGGAATACTACCAAACATTAATTCATATGGGGACAGCTTCTTTATACCTCTTCGGGCAGTTCTCACTGAAAGCAATGTGATGGGCAAGCAATCTACCCAGGGCAAGTGTGTTTCCTCCATGCACTTTAATTTAAGAGTACCGTTAAAGCGTTCCACCTTCCCACTACTTTGTGGGTCATAGGGAACGTGGAAAGCATGTTCTAATCCCAAAGTAGCCATGATCTGTTTCATTTAATTCTCCATTGAAGTAAGCACCTCTGTTACTTTCTATAGTTTTGGGAAACCCATATCTGCAAACCACCTTACTTATTACTTTCTTGATGGTAATTGTGGTCTTTATATTATCTTTCATCACGGTCTAAGCTTCAGACATACCAGGACATATTCATAAGTACCCACCTTAGGCAGCAGTATGTAGTCCACCTGCAGTCTCTGAAATGAGTAATCTGGTTTTGGTGCTGAATTTCTGCGGAACTCAAATAGGCCTACCGGGGCTGTATTTTGCACAAACAAGACATACTTTGCAGCCATATTCGGGAACCCTGGGGCACATCAGTTTTTCAGCACTACCGCACACGTCACACCTTTGCACCGGAGAATGTGCCAGGGCAGCCATCATGGGGAACAGGCAGCGTGGGAGGCAAATCCGGGTGTTTACCTGCCATACCCCTGACTCTGACCGTACAGCGCCCACTTTGACCCACGCATTCTGTTCGTTTGAGGGGGCCTGGGTCTGGAAGACCTGCAATAGTTCACGATCAACAGCCACTGGGGCCGGTACGGTGCCAGCCTCCTTTGCTGTAAGGGGGCACCCCGCACTATCGGTCACTAAGCTCCCTGAGAGGGCTATGTCTGTTATGGCCAGTATGTCTGTCAGAGGCAGTCTTGCTGCTTCTTTTAGCCGCCTTGTCGGCCAGTGCATTCCCTACTGCAAGGGGAGTTCGTTCCCGCGCGTGTGCCGATACTTTGACTATGGCTGCCCTTCGGGGAAGGGTGAGTGCTGTCAGTAGCTGCTCTACTGCCTGCGCATTCTTTATGGGTTTGCCAACAGAGGTCAGGAAATTACGGCTTCGCCAAATGGCGCCAAAGTCGTGTGCTACCCCAAAAGCATATTGTGAGTCAGAAAATACATTGCTCTTCTTACCTTTTCCCAGACTGCACATTACAGCGAATGCCTTCAACTCAAACCTCTTGCGCAGAGTAGCTCGAAGGGAATGGTTCTTACTGCCTTACCATTGTGGACTACTGCATACCCGGTGATGAACAGTCCTTGATCATTGTCCAAAGCTCTGGAACCATCTATAAAATACTCAGCAGAGGGGTTAGTGAGTGGTACATCAGTGATATTTGTCAAGTCCTCTGTTTCTGCCTCCACCAATGCCTGACAGTCACGTGTCATATCAAACTGAACTTCTTCATCTGCTAGTTTGAAAAACAGGGGCAAGTCTTGTCTCACGGTCTCTCCCACAGGGACATGTCTTGTCTCATGGTCCCTCCCTCAGGGGCAGGTCTTGTCTCACGGTCTCTCCCACAGGGACATGTCTTGTCTCACGGTCCCTCCCACAGGGACATGTCTTGTCTCATGGTCTCTCCCACAGGGACATGTCTTGTCTAATTGTCCCTCCCTCAGGGGCCGGTCTTGTCTCACGGTCTCTCCCACAGGGACAGGTCTTGTCTCATGGTCCCTCCCTCAGGGGCAGGTCTTGTCTCACGGTCTCTCCCACAGGGACAGGTCTTGTCTCATGGTCCCTCCCTCAGGGGCAGGTCTTGTCTCACGGTCTCTCCCACAGGGACAGGTCTTGTCTCATGGTCCCTCCCTCAGGGGCAGGTCTTGTCTCACGGTCTCTCCCACAGGGACATGTCTTGTCTCATGGTCCCTCCCTCAGGGGCAGGTCTTGTCTCACGGTCTCTCCCACAGGGACATGTCTTGTCTCATGGTCCCTCCCACTTCCCCATCCAAATATTCTCCTCCCTTTTCTACAATCCACTGTTAATCATGCAGCTGGATTTAGACCATTACAGTTTGAGAGCATTATGGGGGAATGTAAAGAGGGAAAAGCTTAATATTTGTCCGGCCTTTATACTGAAGGATGGTGGGTCTGAGCCTGTTGGAGTCTTTCAGATACAGCATGAGGAGCTTGGAGTGAGGGGGCAGCTTAACACTATGTCCTCTGTCTGTCTAATAGAGTCCTGAAACAGCTGCCCAGCTCTTACACAAGCAGGGGTCACTGTAATAACTGAATGTAGTATCCCAGAGTAATACTCTGGAGGGTGCTGTCTGCCACCGTGTTCTTGGGTGAGGACGCCGGCTATATGTCCAACCTGCTTGTGGCGGTAAAGGGTTAAAGCTTTTTCCCACGTCTATTTTGCTTATGTGAACACAACTGTCTGGATTTATTCTCAAGTCAAACAACTAGCTTTGGGAATTGTCAGTCAGGATTCGGAGATTACACAGAGTGCCTTCTTTTAAGGGGGGGGGGGGTGGTCACCTTGGGCCCAATTAGGGTAAATTATATGCAGGTCCCAATTTTCTGCAACACGTCTGTCCTTAAATTAATAAGTGAATATGAGAAAACTAAAACCTGGGTCACAAGAAAGAAACAATGAATATAGTCCCCGGGGGATGACAATGGGGTTGTGGGAGACGTCTGAATTGTCAGTTTCCTATGGTGGTGGGGGTCACGATAGTAGTTGTTGCCTTTTTGGGACATTTGTCCCCTCAAAACAAAAAAAAACAAAACCTTTTTTGTCCACAAGCCCAACCTTTTACATTGCTGTAGTCTAAGCCTTTAAAGCCTCTAGGGCTGCGACAACCCCACACCCTGATGAAGGTGACACTAATCACAAAACCACACATTGGTTCTGGACATCACACACCAACAAGATGTCCGTAGCGAGGCACCATCCTCTCACACATTGTGCTATCTTCCTATGCAGCATGGCTGACATACCTTCAGTCTTTTTAGCTGACACATTTACCATTGCTACTGCTTGCACATTTTCTCTTTTTTTTTTAGCACCTTACATTTACACCATTTACTTTTGTATGGTTCTTCATACATTGCTGCTGTAATATACTTCACCATCATTCCATTCTGTTCTATAAACTCATTGCCTTACATACACACGCAGCATGTTACTTTTTATAACGCATACTGTTTTTTTTTGTATCATTATAGGTCAATACGGGTCTATTCACATTCTAACCTGTTTGTTTTTATCTTTCAAACAGTCTTCACATTTGCAGAAAAAAAACATCTCCCAAAACAAAGAAATTCCAATAACATTTTGCATCAATCCATTGCTTCATTCCCTTTTCGTCTTTCTTCTATACCCTTTGTAGGGACATGGGTGGTACCTCTGAGGCTGATTACATCCTATAGCTGCCAGTCCTCTGACTGCAACTTCAATGCCCGCAGTTAACCGTAGAACTGAAATGGGCCATAGAGTCTTAACCGCAGAAGACTCTACTCTTCTCCCAGCACCAATTTGCTCGCAAGAGAAGGATTTCTACTCCCAGAACCACTGTTCTCGCAAGAGAATTTCTAGGAAGCATCAGGTTACCAGCCCTCTGTACCCGTACAATTTTGATACAGAACCAAACAAATAACAATTCATAAACTCTACTACCAACAGTTATTGGGATTACTTCTACTTCTCAATATAATATATCATGGGAGACTAAGCTAATTTCCTACAAAATCTCCATCTACCTGTGACTCAAACAGATTACATCAAACACAAAAGAGACAGTGTATCCAGACCAGAGCATATCAGATTTCAACTACTCAAACAAGTTCCCTTTCTTGTCCTGTAGAGGGCGCAGCTCCAAAAATAAAATCTTCAATAAGTTTTCCCTCTCTGGCTAATGGCTATATGTTTCTTTGTCTGGATAAACTGGATGATTACAAACTACACCTCCTATTAAGCCAATTCCCATCTTAAATGCAAATTGAAGAGAACATAAACACCAGCACAATGGTTTGTCAGATTTTTACAATACATCCGTCACTCAAAGATCAATCAGTCCCACATTAAAGGATCCTCATAGCTTAAAATATAATTCCAGAGATAACAGTCATATAGAAAACACAGGACAACATATAATCTTTCAACTGCTGAGATGTTATACTCTTCATTCAATTTCCTTCAACAATCATTCGCACATTTAAAAACACATTGATACATATAACAGATCACAGATGGCATATCTCTATTATTTCAATCATACACACAAAATCCAAACACTGGCAGAGGTTTGATAAGAATGGTCTTGTTGGACCACTACGTACCCGTCTCGGACCTCCAGAAAGCACTGAAACATTTGTAACACAATGGGTTACTCACCGCGGATTTTGTTCAGTGGTTCCTGGGAAGGTCTTTATAGTCGGGTCACAGAGAGGTCCAGTTAACCATCCCAGGTTTCAGCACCATGTTCTGTCGTGGAAACCACTTTCTTGGGAGAGCTAATTTAGGGTGAGATACAAAGTGATCTCCAGATCTGCCAGTGTTGGTCCAATTAATAGCGATGCATCGGAGACAAACACACGAACACACAGTTAATGTCCGTGTACCAGGCTTTGTCTGAAATCTCAGATGCCCAAGACACTAGTTTTATTACTGTCACAAAGAAAGGGGCATGACCTAATAGATTACCTTAAATGGGTATATAGGTTGACAAAAACAAGATCGTAAATGATGGATCGGCTGCATTCCTAAGTCTAGTTCTGTCCAGTTTTCTGGACATTCATTAACAAAGACCTTTGAGACTAAAAGCATCTTTATAACAAAGAGTACACCCTGTGTTATTGCTTTTATGAATAACACTTATGAAGCTAATATAAAAGTACAAAATTATCAAAGATATATTTATATATAAATTGCTTAAATGATAATCTAACCTAATATAAAATATTAACCATAACACTCAGCACCCAGCTTTCCCATGCTCTGCTATACATCTTCTCTCAGCACACAGCTTTCCCATGCTCTGCTATACATCTTCTCTCAGCACACAGCTTTCCCATGCTCTGCTATACATCTTCTCTCAGCACCCAGCTTTCCCATGATCTGCTATACATCTTCCCTCAGCACCCAGCTTTCCCATGCTCTGCTATACATCTTCCCTCAGCACACAGCTTTCCCATCCTCTGCTATACATCTTCTCTCAGCACCCAGCTTTCCCATGCTCTGCTATACATCTTTCCCTCAGCACCCAGCTTTCCCATGCTCTGCTATACATCTTTCCCCCAGCACCCAGCTTTCCCATGCTCTGCTATACCTTCTCTCACCACCCAGCTTCCCCATGCTCTGCTATACATCTTCTCTCAGCACCCAGCTTTCCCATGCTGTGCTATACATCTTCTCTCAGCACCCAGCTTTCCCATGCTCTGCTATTCATCTTCTCTCAGCACCCAGCTTTCCCATGCTCTGCTATACATCTTTCCCTCAGCACCCAGCTTCCCCATGCTCTGCTATACATCTTCTCTCAGCACCCAGCTTTCCCATGCTCTGCTATACATCTCTCAGCACCCACCTTCTCCATGCTCTGCTATACATCTTCTCTCAGCACCCAGCTTTCCCATGCTCTGCTATACATCATCCCTCAGCACCCAGCTTTCCCATGCTCTGCTATACATCTTTCCCTCAGCACCCAGCTTTCCCATGCTCTGCTATACATCTTCCCTCAGCACCCAGCTTTCCCATGCTCTGCTATACATCTCTCAGCACCCAGCTTTCCCATGCTCTGCTATACATCTTTCCCTCAGCACCCAGCTTTCCCATGCTCTGCTATACATCTTCTCTCAGCACACAGCTTTCCCATGCTCTGCTATACATCTTCCCTCAGCACCCAGCTTTCCCATGCTCTGCTATACATCTTCTCTCAGCACCCAGCTTTCCCATGCTCTGCTATACATCTTTCCCTCAGCACCCAGCTTTCCCATGCTCTGCTATACATCTTCTCTCAGCACCCAGCTTTCCCATGCTCTGCTATACATCTTCTCTCAGCACCCAGCTTTCCCATGCTGTGCTATACATCTTTCCCCCAGCACCCAGCTTTCCCATGCTCTGCTATACATCTTCTCTCAGCACCCAGCTTTCCCATGCTCTGCTATACATCTTCTCTCAGCACCCAGCTTTCCCATGCTCTGCTATACATCTCTCAGCACACAGCTTTCCCATCCTCTGCTATACATCTTCTCTCAGCACCCAGCTTTCCCATGCTCTGCTATACATCTTTCCCTCAGCACCCAGCTTTCCCATGCTCTGCTATACATCTTTCCCTCAGCACCCAGCTTTTCCATGCTCTGCTATACCTTCTCTCACCACCCAGCTTCCCCATGCTCTGCTATACATCTTCTCTCAGCACCCAGCTTTCCCATGCTGTGCTATACATCTTCTCTCAGCACCCAGCTTTCCCATGCTCTGCTATACATCTTCTCTCAGCACCCAGCTTTCCCATGCTCTGCTATACATCTTCTCTCAGCACCCAGCTTTCCCATGCTCTGCTATACATCTTCTCTCAGCACCCAGCTTTCCCATGCTCTGCTATACATCTTTCCCTCAGCACCCAGCTTTCCCATGCTCTGCTATACATCTTTCCCTCAGCACACAGCTTTCCCATGCTCTGCTATACCTTCTCTCACCACCCAGCTTCCCCATGCTCTGCTATACATCTTCTCTCAGCACCCAGCTTTCCCATGCTCTGCTATACATCTTCTCTCAGCACACAGCTTTCCCATGCTCTGCTATACATCTTTCCCTCAGCACACAGCTTTCCCATGCTCTGCTATACATCTTTCCCTCAGCACACAGCTTTCCCATGCTCTGCTATACATCTTTCCCTCAGCACACAGCTTTCCCATGCTCTGCTATACATCTTCCCTCAGCACCCAGCTTTCCCATGCTCTGCTATACATCTTCTCTCAGCACACAGCTTTCCCATGCTCTGCTATACATCTTTCCCTCAGCACACAGCTTTCCCATGCTCTGCTATACATCTTCTCTCAGCACACAGCTTTCCCATGCTCTGCTATACATCTTTCTCTCAGCACACAGCTTTCCCATGCTCTGCTATACATCTTTCCCTCAGTACGCAGCTTTCCCATGCTCTGCTATACATCTTCCCTCAGCACCCAGCTTTCCCATGCTCTGCTGTACATCTTTCCCTCAGCACCCAGCTTTCCTATCCTTTGCTATACATCTCTCAGCACCCACCATCTACATGCTCTGCTATACATCTTTCCCTCAGCACCCAGCTTTCCCATGCTCTGCTATACATTTTTCCCTCAGCACCCAGCTTTCCCATGCTCTGCTATACATCTTCTCTCAGCACCCAGCTTTCCCATGCTCTGATATACATCTTCCCTCAGCACCCTGGTTTCCCATGCTCTGCTATACCTTCTCTCAGCACCCAGCTTTCCCATGCTCTGCTATACATCTTTCCCTCAGCACCCAGCTTTCCCATACTCTGCTATACATCTCTCAGCACCCAGCTTTCCCATGCTCTGTTTTATATCTTCTCTCAGCACCCAGCTTTCCCATGCTCTGCTATACATCTTTCCCTCAGTACCCAGCTTTCCCATGCTCTGCTATACATCTTCTTTCAGGACCCAGATTTCCCATGCTCTGCTATACATCTTTCCCCCAGCACCCAGCTTTCCCCTCTGCTATACATCTTTCCCCCAGCACCCAGCTTTCCCATCCTCTGCTATACATCTTTCCCTCAGCACCCAACTTTCCCATGCTCTGCTATACATCTCTCAGCACCCAACTTTCCCATGCTCTGATATACATCTCTCAGCATCCAGCTTTCCCATGCTCTTATATACCTCCCCTCCCCCCTTCTGGCTACCATGTGTCAAGCAGCCAGCCCCCCCCCCACCCTTCAGGCCTCCATGTGTCAAGCAGCCAGCCCCCCCCTCTCCAGGCATCCATGTGTCCTGCAGCTAGCTTCCTCGTGTACTCACTGATTGATAAGTATGAGAGAGTACGCCTCTCTCCTCCTTCCACCGCAGCTCTGACCTCACCTCTACTTGTTTCACTGCACTAGTGTGTGCAGTGATGATGGGGGCGGTAGTGCTGGTGTGGGGTGATGATGGGGGTGGTAGTGCCGGGGTGTGTGCAGTGATGATGGGGGCGGTAGTGCCGGGGTGTGCGGTGATGATGGAGGCGGTAGTGCCGGGGTGTGTGCGGTGATGATGGGGGGGGGTAGTGTCGGTGTGTGCGGTGATGATGGGTGCGGTAGTGCTGGTCTGTGCGGTGATGATGGGGGCGGTAGTGCCGGTGTGTGCGGTGATGATGGGGGCGGTAGTGCCGGGGTGTGTGGTGATGATGGGGGCGGTAGTGTCTGTGTGTGCGGTGATGATGGGGCGGTAGTGTCGGTGTGTGCGGTGATGATGGGGGCGTAGTGCCGGGGTGTGTGCGGTGATGATGGAGGCGGTAGTGCCGGGGTGTGTGCGGTGATGATGGGGGCGTAGTGCCGGGGTGTGTGCGGTGATGATGGGGGCGGTAGTCCCGGGGTGTGTGCGGTGATGATGGGTGCGGTAGTGCCGGGGTGTGTGGTGATGATGGGGGCGGTAGTGCCGGGGTGTGCGGTGATGATGGAGGCGGTAGTGCCGGGGTGTGTGCGGTGATGATGGGGGCGGTAGTGCCGGGGTGTGTGCGGTGATGATGGGGGCGGTAGTGCCGGGGTGTGCGGTGATGATGGGGGCGGTAGTGTCGGTGTGCGCGGTGATGATGGGGGCGGTAGTGTCGGTGTGTGCAGTGATGATGGAGGCGGTAGTGCTGGGGTGTGTGCGGTGATGATGGGGGTGGTAGTGCCGGGGTGTGTGCGGTGATGATGGGGGCGGTAGTGCTGGGGTGTGTGCGGTGATGATGGGGGCGGTAGTGCCGGGGTGTGTGCGGTGATGATGGGGGCGGTAGTGCCGGGGTGTGTGCGGTGATGATGGGGGCGGTAGTGCCGGGGTGTGCGGTGATGATGGGGGCGGTAGTGCCTGGGTGTGTGGTGATGATGGGGGCGGTAGTGCCGGGGTGTGCAGTGATGATGGGGGCTCTAGTGCCGGGGTGTGTGCGGTGATGATGGGGGCGGTAGTGCTGGGGTGTGTGCGGTGATGATGGGGGCGGTAGTGCCGGGGTGTGCGGTGATGATGGGGGCGGTAGTGCCGGGGTGTGCGGTGATGATGGGGGCGGTAGTGTCGGTGTGTGCGGTGATGATGGGGGCGGTAGTGCCGGTGTGTGCAGTGATGATGGGGGCGGTAGTGCCGGGGTGTGCAGTGATGATGGGGGCTCTAGTGCCGGGGTGTGTGCGGTGATGATGGGGGCGGTAGTGCTGGGGTGTGTGCGGTGATGATGGGGGCTCTAGTGCTGGGGTGTGTGGTGATGATGGGGGCGGTAGTGCCGGGGTGTGCGGTGATGATGGGGGCGGTAGTGCCGGGGTGGGTGCAGTGATGATGGAGGCGGTAGTGCTGGGGTGTGTGCAGTGATGATGGGGGCTCTAGTACTGGGGTGTGTACGGTGATGATGGGGGCGGTAGTGCCGGGGTGTGTGCAGTGATGATGGGGGCTCTAGTGCTGGGGTGTGTGCGGTGATGATGGAGGCGGTAGTGCTGGGGTGTGTGCAGTGATGATGGGGGCTCTAGTGCTGGGGTGTGTGCGGTGATGATGGAGACGGTAGTGCCGGGGTGTGTGCAGTGATGATGGGGGTGGTAGTGCTGTGGTGTGTGCGGTGATGATGGGGGCTCTAGTGCTGGGGTGTGTGCGGTGATGATGGGGGTGGTAGTGCTGGGGTGTGTGCGGTGATGATGGGGGCTCTAGTGCTGGGGTGTGTGCGGTGATGATGGGGGCGGTAGTGCTGGGGTGTGTGCGGTGATGATGGGGGCTCTAGTGCTGGGGTGTGTGCGGTGATGATGGGGGCTCTAGTGCTGGGGTGTGTGCGGTGATGATGGGGGCTCTAGTGCCGGGGTGTGTGCGGTGATGATGGGGGCGGTAGTGCCGGGGTGTGTGCGGTGATGATGGGGGCGGTAGTGCTGGGGTGTGCGGTGATGATGGGGGCTCTAGTGCTGGGGTGTGTGCGGTGATGATGGGGGCGGTAGTGCCGGGGTGTGCGGTGATGATGGGGGCGGTAGTGCCGGGGTGTGTGGTGATGATGGGGGCGGTAGTGCCGGGGTGTGCGGTGATGATGGGGGCTCTAGTGCTGAGGTGTGTGCGGTGATGATGGAGGCGGTAGTGCCGGGGTGTGTGCAGTGATGATGGGGGCGGTAGTGCTGGGGTGTGTGCGGTGATGATGGGGGCTCTAGTGCTGGGGTGTGTGCGGTGATGATTGGGGCGGTAGTGCTGGGGTGTGTGCGGTGATGATGGGGGCTCTAGTGCTGGGGTGTGTGCGGTGATGATGGGGGCTCTAGTGCTGGGGTGTGTGCGGTGATGATGGGGGCGGTAGTGTCGATGTGTGCAATGATGATGGGGGCGGTAGTGCCGGGGTGTGCGGTGATGATGGGGGCGGTAGTGCCTGGGTGTGTGGTGATGATGGGGGCGGTAGTGCTGGGGTGTGTGCGGTGATGATGGGGGCGGTAGTGTCGGTGTGTGCAGTGATGATGGGGGCGGTAGTGCTGGGGTGTGTGCAGTGATGATGGAGGTGGTAGTGCCGGGGTGTGTGCGGTGATGATGGGGGCGGTAGTGTCGGTGTGTGCGGTGATGATGGGGGCGGTAGTGCTGGGGTGTGTGCGGTGATGATGGGTGCGGTAGTGCCGGGGTGTGTGCGGTGATGATGGGGGCGGTAGTGTCGGTGTGTGCGGTGATGATGGGGGCGGTAGTGCTGGGGTGTGCGGTGATGATGGGTGCGGTAGTGCCGGGGTGTGCGGTGATGATGGGGGCGGTAGTGTCGGTGTGTGCGGTGATGATGGGGGCGGTAGTGCCGGGGTGTGTGGTGATGATGGAGGCGGTAGTGCCGGGGTGTGTGCGGTGATGATGGAGGCGGTAGTGCCGGGGTGTGTGCAGTGATGATGGAGGCGGTAGTGCTGTGGTGTGTGCGGTGATGATGGAGGCGGTAGTGCCGGGGTGTGTGGTGATGATGGGGGCGGTAGTGCCGGGGTGTGCGGTGATGATGGGGGCGGTAGTGCCGGGGTGTGCGGTGATGATGGGGGCGGTAGTGCCGGGGTGTGCGGTGATGATGGGGGCGGTAGTGCCGGGGTGTGCGGTGATGATGGGGGCGGTAGTGCCGGGGTGTGTGCGGTGATGATGGGGGCGGTAGTGCTGGTGTGTGGTGATGATGGGGGCGGTAGTGTCGGTGTGTGCGGTGATGATGGGGGCGGTAGTGCCGGGGTGTGTGGTGATGATGGAGGCGATAGTGTCGGGGTGTGTGCGGTGATGATGGAGGCGGTAGTGCCGGGGTGTGTGCAGTGATGATGGGGGCGGTAGTGCCGGGGTGTGCGGTGATGATGGGGGCGGTAGTGCCGGGGTGTGCGGTGATGATGGGGGCGGTAGTGCCGGGGTGTGTGCAGTGATGATGGGGGCGGTAGTGCCGGGGTGTGCGGTGATGATGGGGGCGGTAGTGTCAGTGTGTGCGGTGATGATGGGGGCGGTAGTGCCGGTGTGTGCAGTGATGATGGGGGCAGTAGTGCCGGGGTGTGCAGTGATGATGGGGGCTCTAGTGCTGGGGTGTGTGCGGTGATGATGGGGGCGGTAGTGCTGGGGTGTGTGCGGTGATGATGGGGGCGGTAGTGCTGGGGTGTGTGCAGTGATGATGGGGGCTCTAGTGCTGGGGTGTGCGGTGATGATGGGGGCGGTAGTGCCGGGGTGTGCGGTGATGATGGGGGCGGTAGTGTCGGTGTCTGCGGTGATGATGGGGGCGGTAGTGCCGGGGTGTGTGCAGTGATGATGGAGGCGGTAGTGCTGGGGTGTGTGCAGTGATGATGGGGGCTCTAGTGCTGGGGTGTGTACGGTGATGATGGGGGCGGTAGTGCCGGGGTGTGTGCAGTGATGATGGGGGCTCTAGTGCTGGGGTGTGTGCGGTGATGATGGAGGCGGTAGTGCTGGGGTGTGTGCAGTGATGATGGGGGCTCTAGTGCTGGGGTGTGTGCGGTGATGATGGAGGCGGTAGTGCCGGGGTGTGTGCAGTGATGATGGGGGTGGTAGTGCTGGGGTGTGTGCGGTGATGATGGGGGCGGTAGTGCTGGGGTGTGTGCGGTGATGATGGGGGCGGTAGTGCTGGGGTGTGTGCGGTGATGATGGGGGCTCTAGTGCTGGGGTGTGTGCGGTGATGATGGGGGCGGTAGTGCCGGGGTGTGTGCGGTGATGATGGGGGCGGTAGTGCTGGGGTGTGCGGTGATGATGGGGGCTCTAGTGCTGGGGTGTGTGCGGTGATGATGGGGGCGGTAGTGCCGGGGTGTGTGCGGTGATGATGGGGGCGGTAGTGCCGGGGTGTGCGGTGATGATGGGGGCTCTAGTGCTGGGGTGTGTGCGGTGATGATGGAGGCGGTAGTGCCGGGGTGTGTGCAGTGATGATGGGGGCGGTAGTGCTGGGGTGTGTGCGGTGATGATGGGGGCTCTAGTGCTGGGGTGTGTGCGGTGATGATGGGGGCGGTAGTGCTGGGGTGTGTGCGGTGATGATGGGGGCTCTAGTGCTGGGGTGTGTGCGGTGATGATGGGGGCTCTAGTGCTGGGGTGTGTGCGGTGATGATGGGAGCGGTAGTGCCGGGGTGTGCGGTGATGATGGGGGCGGTAGTGCCGGGGTGTGCGGTGATGATGGGAGCGATAGTGCCGGGGTGTGTGCGGTGATGATGGAGGCGGTAGTGCCGGGGTGTGTGCGGTGATGATGGGGGCGGTAGTGCTGGGGTGTGTGCAGTGATGATGGGGGCGGTAGTGCCGGGGTGTGTGCGGTGATGATGGGGGCGGTAGTGCCGGGGTGTGCGGTGATGATGGGGGCTCTAGTGCTGGGGTGTGTGCGGTGATAATGGAGGCGGTAGTGCCGGGGTGTGTGCAGTGATGATGGGGGCGGTAGTGCTGGGGTGTGTGCGGTGATGATGGGGGCGGTAGTGCTGGGGTGTGTGCGGTGATGATGGGGGCGGTAGTGTCGGTGTGTGCGGTGATGATGGAGGCGGTAGTGCTGGGGTGTGTGCAGTGATGATGGGGGCGGTAGTGCTGGGGTGTGTGCAGTGATGATGGGGGCGGTAGTGCTGGGGTGTGTGCGGTGATGATGGGGGCGGTAGTGCTGGGGTGTGTGCGGTGATGATGGGGGCGGTAGTGCTGGGGTGTGTGCGGTGATGATGGGGGCGGTAGTGCTGGGGTGTGTGCGGTGATGATGGGGGCTCTAGTGCTGGGGTGTGTGCAGTGATGATGGGGGCTCTAGTGCTGGGGTGTGTGCGGTGATGATGGGGGCTCTAGTGCCGGGGTGTGTGCGGTGATGATGGGGGCGGTAGTGCTGGGGTGTGCGGTGATGATGGGGGCGGTAGTGTTGGTAGTGCTGGGGTGTGTGCAGTGATGATGGGGGCTCTATTGCTGGGGTGTGTGCGGTGATGATGGGGGCTCTAGTGCTGGGGTGTGTGCGGTGATGATGGGGGCTCTAGTGCTGGGGTGTGTGCGGTGATGATGGGGGCGGTAGTGCTGGGGTGTGTGCGATGATGATGGGGGCTCTAAGTGCTGGGGTGTGTGCGGTGATGATGGGGGCTCTAGTGCTGGGGTGTGTGCGGTGATGATGGGGGCTCTAGTGCTGGGGTGTGTGCGGTGATGATGGGGGCTCTAGTGCTGGGGTGTGTGCGGTGATGATGGGGGCTCTAGTGCTGGGGTGTGTGCGGTGATGATGGGGGCTCTAGTGCTGGGGTGTGTGCGGTGATGATGGGGGCTCTAGTGCTGGGGTGTGTGCGGTGATGATGGGGGCTCTAGTGCTGGGGTGTGTGCGGTGATGATGGGGGCTCTAGTGCTAGGGTGTGTGCGGTGATGATGGGTGCGGTAGTGCTGGGGTGTGTGCGGTGATGATGGGGGCTCTAGTGCTGGGGTGTGTGCGGTGATGATGGGGGCTCTAGTGCTGGGGTGTGTGCGGTGATGATGGGGGCTCTAGTGCTGGGGTGTGTGCGGTGATGATGGGGGCTCTAGTGCTGGGGTGTGTGCGGTGATGATGGGGGCTCTAGTGCTGGGGTGTGTGCGGTGATGATGGGGGCTCTAGTGCTGGGGTGTGTGCGGTGATGATGGGGGCGGTAGTGCTGGGGTGTGTGCGGTGATGATGGGGGCTCTAGTGCTGGGGTGTGCAGTGATGATGGGGGCGGTAGTGCTGGGGTGTGTGCGGTGATGATGGGGGCGGTAGTGCTGGGGTGTGTGCGGTGATGATGGGGGTGGTAGTGCCGGGGTGTGCGGTGATGATGGGGGCTCTAGTGCTGGGGTGTGTGGGGTGATGATGGGGGCTCTAGTGCTGGGGTGTGTGCGTTGATGATGGGGGTGGTGAGGATCCGTCCCATCAGTTTCCGACGCATCAGTCACAGCCGTCAAAAAAGGGATTATGACTGATGTGAAAAGACGCAAGTGTGAACGTTGCCTAACATTCTGTGCTGCATCCCTCAGCTCGGCAGCTCTCAGCCCGGTGGCCTCTTTTGACACCTGCGGTCATCAGACTTGTCCTGTTGGACACTTCCATATGGACAGCACGGTGGCTCAGTGGTTAGCACGGCGGTCTTGTGATGGCTCAGTGGTTAGCAGTAGCACTAAGTACAACATGTGCAAGGAGATTGTATGTTCTCCCCGTGTTTTCGTGGCTTTCCTCCCACACTCCAAAAACATAGTGATAGGGAGTTTAGATTGTGAGCCCCAATGGGGACAGTGTTGCTGATGTGTGTCTGTATGTTGAATGAATATTATTATACAGCTCAGGACTGAGCCCACCCATCCTGGTCAAGTATCCAACACTTTTGGCTGTGAGCACCCTGTATCTTCAGGCTTCCTCCACCGAATCTGACACTTCCTTCCGTTTCCTGATCTGTTCGTCTCTTTTCTGTTGTTTCTTCTAGACCCATTTCCCTCATCAGACCCGTCTATTGACTTTCATCTTATCGCTCCAAATCACTCGTTTTTCGTCTACTTTTCATTCTTCCTTGTAATCTCAAGCCGACGCTTATGATGATATTGCAGTCGCGGCTTCTTCACCTTTTTCGGGCCACCATTCCAGACTTGTGTAACGCGCGTTGCTCTTCATGGACATCTGTGATCTCATATGAAGCAGACGAGCCGCCTCCACTGCCGGTTGTCACCAGAACTGATAGACCTTGTGATGAGCCGCCTCCACTGCCGGTTGTCACCAGAACTGATAGACCTTGTGATGAGCGACTCCACTGCCGGGGGTCACCAGAACTGATAGACCTTGTGATGAGCGACTCCACTGCCGGGGGTCACCAGAACTGATAGACCTTGTTATGAACCGCCTCCACTGCCGGGTGTCACCAGAACTGATAGACCTTGTGATGAGCCTCCTCCACTGCCGTGGGTCACCAGAACTGATAGACCTTGTGATGAGCGACTCCACTGCCGGGGGTCACCAGAACTGATAGACCTTGTGATGAGCCGCCTCCACTGCCGGGTGTCACCAGAATTGATAGACCTTGTTATGAGCGACTCCACTGCCGGGTGTCACCAGAACTGATAGACCTTGTGATGAGCCTCCTCCACTTCCGGGTGTCACCAGAACTGATAGACCTTGTGATGAGCCGCCTCAACTGCCGGGTGTCACCAGAACTGATAGACCTTGTGATGAGCCGCCTCCACTGCCGGGTGTCACCAGAATTGATAGACCTTGTGATGAGCGACTCCACTGCCGGGTGTCACCAGAACTGATAGACCTTGTGATGAGCCGCCTCCACTGCCGGGTGTCACCAGAACTGATAGACCTTATGATGAGCCGCCTCCACTGGCGTGGACATAACATAAGGTCATAGGACATAAGGTCATAGACCTTGTGATGAGCCGCCTCCACTGCCGTGTGTCACCAAGAACTGATAGACCTTGTGATGAGCGACTCCACTGCCGGGTGTCACTAGAACTGATAGACCTTGTGATGAGCCACCTCCACTGCCGGGTGTCACAAGAACTGATAGACCTTGTGATGAACCGCCTCCACTGCCGTGTGTCACTAGAACTGATAGACCTTGTGATGAGCCGCCTCCACTGCTGGGTGTCACTAGAACTGATAGACCTTGTGATGAGCGACTCCACTGTCGGGTGTCACCAGAACTGATAGACCTTGTGATGAGCACCTCTACTGCCGGGTGTCTCCATAACTGATAGACCTTGTGATGAGCCGCCTCCACTGCCGGGTGTCACCAGAACTGATAGACATTGTGATGAGCACCTCCACTGCCGGGTGTCTCCAGAACTGATAGACCTTGTGATGAGCCGCCTCCACTGCCGGGTGTCACCAGAACTGATAGACCTTGTGATGAGCCTCCTCCACTTCCGGGTGTCACCAGAACTGATAGACCTTGTGATGAGCCGCCTCCACTGCCGGGTGTCACCAGAATTGATAGACCTTGTGATGAGTGACTCCACTGCCGGGTGTCACCAGAACTGATAGACCTTGTGATGAGCCGCCTCCACTGGCGTGGACATAACATAAGGTCATAGAACATAAGGTCATAGGACATAAGGTCATAGACCTTGTGATGAGCCGCCTCCACTGCCGGGTGGCACCAGAACTGATAGACCTTGTGATGAGCCGCCTCCACTGCTTGGTGTCACCAGAACTGATAGACCTTGTGATGAGCACCTCCACTGCCGGGTGTCACCAGAACTGATAGACCTTGTGATGAGCCTCCTCCACTTCCGGGTGTCACCAGAACTGATAGACCTTGTGATGAGCGCCTCCACTGCCGGGTGTCACCAGAATTGATAGACCTTGTGATGAGCGACTCCACTGCCGGGTGTCACCAGAACTGATAGACCTTGTGATGAGCCGCCTCCACTGGCGTGGACATAACATAAGGTCATAGAACATAAGGTCATAGGACATAAGGTCATAGACCTTGTGATGAGCCGCCTCCACTGCCGGGTGGCACCAGAACTGATAGACCTTGTGATGAGCCGCCTCCACTGCTTGGTGTCACCAGGACTGATAGACCTTGTGATGAGCCGCCTCCACTGCCGGGTGTCTCCAGAACTGATAGACCTTGTGATGAGCGACTCGACTGTCGGGTGTCACCAGAACTGATAGACCTTGTGATGAGCCATCTCCACTGCTTGGTGTCACCAGAACTGATAGACCTTGTGATGAGCCATCTCCACTGCTTGGTGTCTCCAGAACTGATAGACCTTGTGATGAGCGACTCCACTGCCGGGTGTCACCAGAACCGATAGACCTTGTGATGAGCCGCCTCCACTGCCGGATATCACCAGAACTGATAGACCTTGTGATGTGCCGCCTCCACTGCCGGATATCACCAGAACTGATAGACCTTGTGATGAGCCGCCTCCACTGCCGGGTGTCACTAGAACTGATAGACCTTGTGATGAGCCGCCTCCACTGCCGGGTGTCACCAGAACTGATAGACCTTGTGATGAGCACCTCCACTGCCGGGTGTCACCAGAACTGATAGCCCTTGTGATGAGCCGCCTCCACTGCCGTGTGTCACTAGAACTGATAGACCTTGTGATGAACCACCTCCACTGCCGGGTGTCACCAGAACTGATAGACCTTGTGATGAACCACCTCCACTGCCGGGTGTCTCCAGAACTGAAAGACCTTGTGATGAGCCGCCTCCACTGCCGGGTGTCTCCAGAACTGAAAGACCTTGTGATGAGCGACTCCACTGTCAGGTGTCACCAGAACTGATAGACCTTGTGATGAGCGACTCCACTGTCGGGTGTCACCAGAACTGATAGACCTTGTGATGAGCCGCCTCCAATGCCGGATATCACCAGAACTGATAGATTTTGTGATGAGCTGCTTGTGACAGATATTTTGCCTGGACGTCACCTCTTGTCTTGTGAATGGACGGACGGACGGCATTTCTTATTCTTCCACCTGTCATGGCCTCACATGAGGCAGTTTGGCTATCGATGAGCTGGATGAGGCTGTTCTCTTTTCTTGAGAAATTTCCTTGATGGCTTCTCCTCGATTCCAACCAGTGACTTTCGCTTGGGACCAGTGCAGACCTGGAGGAACCTGCGAGAGGCGCCATCATCCATATCACTGAATTCCGCAGCTTCAGCCGTTAGGGGCGAGTTATGAAATATTTCACCAAACATTAGAGGATTGGTTGTAAGATGACTGAGGTGGTGCATGGCCTGTGACCTCCTGCCAGGCTGGGTTAACTGGCTTCTGCGCTCTTCATCCTCTATTTTATGCACTTATACAGCGCCATTAATTCCACAGCGCTTCAGACATGATCCATCATCAGTGCATTTATGACTTCAATCTGGGCGTCCATCTGACAATCCGAGAGGCAGATTTCAGCTCCCACCAGACAGACCCCAGAGAGTCCATGGTAGGAGCCTCCAGCCTCTGTCCGCGCTCCTCTCCGGCAGTATCCATCCTCTCATGCCGGCAGAATCAAGTCGTCTGCTCGGGTCTCTGAGAAGAAGCAAAGATTTACTGCAGTGTTTCCTACTTTCCTATATTCACCTGTGCAGGTCAAGTAACGGCAAGACCGAATCACGCAACCCCCGGATGGAGTCACATAGCACTGATGAGAACAGGCTGACCCCCCCCACCTCCCAGATGGAGTCACATAGCGCTGATAAGAACAGGTCGACCCCCCCCCCCCACATGGAGTCACACAGCGCTGATAAGAACAGGCTGACCCCCTCCCCCCAAATGGAGTCACATAGCGCTGATAAGGACAGGCCTCCTCCCCCCTCCCCACCACATTGTGCTGATAAGAACAGGCTGACCCCCTCCCCCCAAATGGAGTCACATAGCGCTGATAAGAACAGGCCTCCTCCCACCTCCCCCCCACATAGTGCTGATGAGAACAGGCCGACCCCCCCCCCCCCCTCCCAGATGGAGTCACATAGCACTGATAAGAACAGGTCGAAACCCCCCCCCCCACATGGAGTCACACAGCGCTGATAAGAACAGGCTGACCCCCTCCCCCCAAATGGAGTCACATAGCGCTGATAAGAACAGGCTGACCTCCTCCCCCCAAATGGAGTCACATAGCGCTGATAAGAACAGGCCTCCCCCCTCCCCCCACATAGCGCTGATAAGAACAGGCCTTCCCTCCCCCCCCCCTCCAGCAAGGAAGATACTAAAAACACAAAGCTAGCGCTAGTCTTCCCAAGTTCACATTACCTCTGATCCCTACATCGTTGGCTAAATCACGCTCAATCGTGTCATCGTGTGCGCTATCGGACTTAATTTTCCAACGTGTCCACCTCTTTGAGTTGAGCACCTGTTTATGGTGGACTGTATTTTTGGTGCCCGCCTGAAATAGGCAGATGCAGCTGAAGATGATGTCCATCGAGCGCAGCAATCCCATCTTCATCTCTGCGGCCACTTTCCCTGTCAGCGCCGGAGCCTGAACACCATTTTCATGGGCTTCAGACCTCGATGGAGTCGCTAATGTGGATGACCCCGGCCTCATACACAGGACGTGGGATATTTCTTCTGTACTTGATGGATCTATTGTTTTCTTATTCTAGGTTTTCTCTGTGTAATTCGTGTTCTCGGTGTCGGTCGCACTCTTAATATTGTCTTGTGTACTGACGCACAAATACTTTCTCGCCATATTGCGGACCACCGTGGATTGGCACCGATCCTCTGCCAGTAATTTTGCTGGGACTTCTCAGTTTTTTTGTTGGATCCAGTGTAAAGGGAATTGTCTCAACACCCCTATTATCAGGTGAGATGCTACATCAGGGTGTGCAAACTTTTTTGTTCTTGGGGTCATATTGTCATACTGAACCAATCACAAAGGCCACAACCAAGATTAAAGGGGATGTTCTATTTTGTGACATTCATGGTGCTTGGAAAGTAGATCCCACAAATGTCTGACAGGAGCAGATTCTCCTTCCCGCACGCGTCCTTCCACCCCTCGGCATCTAATGATCGGCTCATACTCCGATATTATAGCGGATTTAGAAATAAATGTAGCTCAGAAATCCACATAAAATGCTTCGTATCTGTTACGAACCGGCGCTGCCATAGCCGCAAGCAGCCTGCTGCGGTTCCTGTTGCGCCCAGGTGCCGGCTGCCGTTCTTGGCCGTGCCTCGGGTCGTCCAGTTGGCTGTTCCTTCCACCACGTCTAAGTGTGGAGAGGCGGTTAGTGCGCATGCGTGCGCCGATTTACCCCAGCCAGAGTTTAAGCCCGGTGTTTTGCCCAGTGAGCATGCTCAGCCTGATTGTGTTATGTCTGAGACTAAGTCCTCAGTTCAGGCTACTGGGCATGCTCAGGCACTTAGTGCACCAGAGGCTAGGTCCGGTAAGGACCTCACTGAGCATGTCCGTGAGGTGGCAGGCCCTGATAGGGCAGAGGGTGTCAGGTGTCCTGATGACGTGGCAACTCCGGACTGGCTCGCAGAGGCCCGCCCCTATGATCTGGCACCTCAGTATTGGTCGTCAGACGATGACTGGTGAAGTGTTTGGGGCGTGGCTGCCATGAGGTCATCAATGATGTGGCGGTTCCGGATAGGTCGCATGTGACGTCACTGATGACATGGCACTCTGCTATTGGACCTTGGTGGTTCCACCCTGGGTTTGGGGCGGACCCAGGTTATAAAAGGAGCTGGAGACAACATGGAGGTGCGCAGTCTTCACTTTTGCTCAGTCAGAGCACACCTCCATGTTATAGCCTCATTGCGGCATAAGCCTATGTTGGGAAGCGGTAGGTAGGGTTAGGCGAACGGTGCCTGTCACGCCAAGATTCGTGGCTCGGCACATCAGGGTCAGGCGCCGTGCTTCCCTCCTGCCGTTCCAGTCTTGCTATAGCAGCCCAGTGGCGTTAACTGGGTTGCGGCTGCTGTGCTTCCTGTCCGATTGTGCCCCCTTCGCACACGGACAACGCACCTGCTGCGCCACCTGTCCGATTGTGCCCCCTACGCACACGGACAACGCACCTGCTGTGCCACCTGTCCGATTGTGCCCCCTACGCACACGGACAACGCACCTGCTGCGCCACCTGTCCGGTTGTGCCCCCTACGCGCACGGACAGTGTACCCCAGGACCCCTGTGGAGTTAACAGGGTGTTCCTTATCCTCCTCGGCTTCCCGGTCAATGCTACTGGTGTACCCATCTGGCCTGACGTGTCCTACACACACGTGGCCAGTCGAGAGGTGTCCAGAAACGCTAATCGGAGGACCGCTCGGCCTGACGTGTCCTACACACGTGGCCGACAGGGTGCTTTTGTGGCGGTCTTCCGGTCAACGCTACCTGGTTACCACCTGGCCTGACGTGTTTCCTGCACACGTGGTTGGTGTAGCGCTAGGTGCACCAAAACGCTAATCGGGTTGTCGTCCGGTCTGACGTGTCCCAACACACGTGACCGGTTCCCAGAGTTCCTGGGTTATCTCAGAGCCATCCAGGTCTATAGTCTCCGCCTAACCCTCAGGTGCCAGCAGCTCCTTTGTCATCTGGAGCACGGTGGGCCCCGACTGGCGATTAGGATATATACCTCCTGGTCCTAATCTGCCGGTCCCCCCGTAACAGTATCCACTGAATTAAGCCACAAATTCCTATATGGCAGAAAGCGCTGTTTTTGTAATTTTACAGATTTATCATTAAAACCGATAAGAATAATAAGAAAGAATCTTTTTTTACTGGGATTTTGTAGTAAAATCTGGTTGTAAGTCCTCACCAAACCCTTGTGATTATTCGAGGTGGAGGAGGAGTGGACGGTTTCTGTGCTGAATGCTCCTCACAAGCACAGAAGACCCCTGACTAATCCTCCTGTTCCCCCCGGAGGTCTGACCCCATTCTCCTTACATATGAGGCATCTTCAGGACACTACTTACCAGTCCCCGCTCCTCCGCTCTCACTACTCTGTATAGCCATTGTGGTAGATTGGCTCACTTAGTTGCTCCTCAGGGTCCTCAGGGTCAGGGACAGAAGAAGGCTTCTCCTTCAGATTCCTGCAGGTTTACACAAGGCTTCATAAACCGAACCAGATAAAGTAAAAACATAAAATAAACAATGATCAGTCTGTACATCTGCAGGTTCTGCCTGCTCAGAATCGGGGTTCACTAACTTTGCACTGAGAGCTAGTGATGTGTCGGTCGTGAACGATCCGACACAAAGATCCGGCTCCCTGCTGTGACTGACAGGAGCCGGATCCCCAGTGTGAGCCACTAAAATCTCTAAACGGCCCTTTTTGCCGCTGAAACCCCACCCACGGCTAAACCCCGCCCACTCAACAATCTAATTGGTCCCTTGTAAGTGGGCGGGGTTTAGCTGCGGGTGGGCATGGTTTCAGCGGCGTTACTATAATCTTAAATATGTGTTCACCTGGGGTGAACACATATTTAATAAGGAGCCAAGAACGATCCGAATGAGCTGGCTCTTTTTGGTGAGCGGAGCCATGGGAACCGGATCACCAAAAAGAGCCGGACTGCCCATCACTACTGAGAGCTAGCGCTGGAGGAACTGCTACCTTCAAACACAGATCACCTAAATGATTCCAGAGGCTTTTACCTGCTGGACCACACCCCAGGGTGGAGATATGTGAACAGCCATCCCACCCGTCTCCTTGATTGTTCACAAAAAAACTTGTCACTTGTCATGGCCAATCAATACCGGAGCTTACATTCCAGGTTTCATGTGACTGAAGCTAATAACTTAAGTGAAAAATATCTCCTTTACGCCTCTACTTTACCATTGACCATCATACAATACTCATATATATTCAATACAAGAAGGGAAAGTCAATTCATATGGAGTCTGAGCCTCAAGCAGAAATCCCGACTCTTACAACCTCGGCTGCGATCACTGACTGTCACGATTCTTCTGTGTAAAGCATCTTGCACAACCGGGAGATGCTCTGTTGTGTTTTCCTGGGCTGGCAGCTTGATTGACAGCGCATGCTTTCATTCTTGTTCTGTTAGGTGCTGATTGCCCAGGTGTTTTATTTTCTGGGTAATTGCTCTGCTTTATGGAGCATGATCTCCCAGAACCTTGCCAGTCGTACTATCTGGTTCTGTAGTTGTGCTGTAGGCCTGTGTTCCTGCATGTTCTGATCTTTGTGTCATGACTTTGGACTGTGGTTTGACTCCTCTCTGCCTGCTCCCTGTTCCTTTCACGACCGCCTGGCTTTTGACCTGGGACCATTACCTGACCACGTCTCTTTTTACTCCCTGAATCCATTTTGTGACTTCCCGGAATTCTGATCCTCGGATCGTGACCTGACTACTCCTCTGTGTACTCCCTGTGTCCTCCTGTTTCCAGACCCTGGCTTTTTCCTGACTACTCTACCAATTGTACTACCCGTAAGTAGTGACTAGCATCACACTGACGTTATTAATGGTCCGAGGAAGGTTTTGCAGCTGAATGTACAAATCGTCAGGATCTGCTGCTGAAACTTGGAATAAATCACCGTACTCCTTGTTCCACAATTTCATCAATGTATCAGCGAGCTGTTAGTGCACCTGGAATGAAGACAAGAGGGGTCTGACTGCCGTACATTATTCCCCCCGCACCATAATCTCTGTGGTGCAGAGTAAGACTGCAATAGATGCTATCCTTTTATGCAAGGAGACCCATTTTTCTCTTGAATACTATGATAGCTGGAGCTGGTAGATGGCAAAACCATAAATAGACCTCTTTGGTCCATCTCCCAGGAGTTTGGTGAACAGCAGCTCATGGTAGAATCGGTGTTACGGCCACTATAAATTGTCTCAGGAGCAAACCCCCGGCCTTATGTTCTGGTACTAATGTGAGTAGTCTGTGTGGCCTAAACCTACTCATAGGGCTGCAGCATCTCCGGACTCGACTCCCATGGCTGCAGCATCTCTGGACTTGTCTCCCATGGGTGCAGCATCTCCGGACTCGACTCCCCTGGCTGCAGCATCTCCGGACTCTACTCCCATGGCTGCAGCATCTCCGGACCCGACTCCCATGGCTGCAGCATCTCCGGACTCTACTCCCACGGCTGCAGCATCTCCGGACTCGACTCCCATGGCTGCAGCATCTCCGGACTCGACTCCCATGGCTGCAGCATCTCTGGGCTTGTCTCCCATGGCTGCAGCATCTCCAGACTCTACTCCCATGGCTGCAGCATCTCCGGACTCTACTCCCATGGCTGCAGCGTCTCCGGACTCTACTCCCATGGCTGCAGCGTCTCCGGACTGGACTCCCATGGCTGCAGCGTCTCCGGACTCGACTCTTCTGGCTGCAGCATCTCCGGACTCTACTCCCGTGTCTACGGTGTCTTTGGACTTGTCTCCATCAAGCACATCTGGACGTCATTGCTTGGTGATTACACAAGAGCTGCCTGTAGGAAATCTTGATGATTTTCATTTATTCAGTATGATTGAACCTTTCACTGCCTCCCGTCCCCCTCATTATACACCTTTTACATCCTTATATCATCAACCATATCCTGTAGTTAAAATATAATTTTAGTTAACATCTTCTCTTTATTCACAGAGACCCCGGCAGGACGAGATCCCTGCAGCTGATCCAGTTTTCACCCTTCTCCTGAATGATCCCCCCAGGATGGACGAGAATGAGATCAGCAGAAGATTAATAACCCTTTCCCTGGAGATCATCTCCCTGCTGAGCGGAGAGGTAACTCCTCCACATTTCTATCAGGATTTTCACCAATATTTCATTATAGATCTGGGATTTAGTGATTTTCTACTTGTCTTCATTCAAAGGATTACACAATAGTGAGGAAGACACCGGGGGACTGTTTAACTCCCATCATCCATCTCCAGGAGTCAGGAGGGCGGAGCCTGAGCCCCATCACAGCCCCTTCCCTGATACATGAGAGGAGCAAGAAGAAGATCCTAGAGCTCAGCAACAAGATGATTGAGCTGCTGACCGGAGAGGTGACTGCTGGGACATTATACAGGAAGCACTGGAGGATTCTGGGTGATGAGGGGAGAGGTGACTGCTGGGACATTATACAGGAAGCCCTGGAGGATTCTGGGTGATGAGGGGAGAGGTGACTGCTGGGACATTATACAGGAAGCACTGGAGGATTCTGGGTGATGAGCGGAGAGGTGACTGCTGGGACATTATACAGGAAGCACTGGAGGATTCTGGGTGATGAGCGGAGAGGTGACTGCTGGGACATTATTCAGGAAGCACTGGAGGAATCTGGGTGATGAGGGGAGAGGTGACTGCTGGGACATTATACAGGAAGCACTGGAGGATTCTGGGTGATGAGGGGAGAGGTGACTGCTGGGACATTATACAGGAAGCACTGGAGGATTCTGGGTGATGAGCGGAGAGGTGACTGCTGGGACATTATTCAGGAAGCACTGGAGGAATCTGGGTGATGAGGGGAGAGGTGACTGCTGGGACATTATACAGGAAGCACTGGAGGATTCTGGGTGATGAGGGGAGAGGTGACTGCTGGGACATTATACAGGAGGCACTGGAGGATTCTGGGTGATAAGCGAAGAGGTGACTGCTGGGACATTATACAGGGAGCACTGGAGGATTCTGGGTGATGAGGGGAGAGGTGACTGCTGGGACATTATACAGGAAGCACTGGAGGATTCTGGGTGATAAGCGAAGAGGTGACTGCTGGGACATTATACAGGAAGCACTGGAGGATTCTGGGTGATGAGGGGAGAGGTGACTGCTGGGACATTATACAGGAGGCACTGGAGGATTCTGGGTGATGATGGGAGAGGTGACTGCTGGGACATTATACAGGAAGCACTGGAGGATTCTGGGTGATGAGGGGAGAGGTGACTGCTGGGACATTATACAGGAGGCACTGGAGGATTCTGGGTGATGATGGGAGAGGTGACTGCTGGGACATTATACAGGAAGCACTGGAGGATTCTGGGTGATGAGGGGAGAGGTGACTGCTGGGATATTATACAGGAAGCACTGGAGGATTCTGGGTGATGAGGGGAGAGGTGACTGCTGGGACATTATACAGGAGGCACTGGAGGATTCTGGGTGATGATGGGAGAGGTGACTGCTGGGACATTATACAGGAAGCACTGGAGGATTCTGGGTGATGAGGGGAGAGGTGACTGCTGGGACATTATACAGGAGGCACTGGAGGATTCTGGGTGATGATGGGAGAGGTGACTGCTGGGACATTATACAGGAAGCACTGGAGGATTCTGGGTGATGAGGGGAGAGGTGACTGCTGGGACATTATACAGGAGGCACTGGAGGATTCTGGGTGATGATGGGAGAGGTGACTGCTGGGACATTATACAGGAAGCACTGGAGGATTCTGGGTGATGAGGGGAGAGGTGACTGCTGGGACATTATACAGGAGGCACTGGAGGATTCTGGGTGATGATGGGAGAGGTGACTGCTGGGACATTATACAGGAAGCACTGGAGAATTCTGGGTGATGAGGGGAGAGGTGACTGCTGGGACATTATACAGGAGGCACTGGAGGATTCTGGGTGATGATGGGAGAGGTGACTGCTGGGACATTATACAGGAAGCACTGGAGGATTCTGGGTGATGAGGGGAGAGGTGACTGCTGGGATATTATACAGGAAGCACTGGAGGATTCTGGGTGATGAGGGGAGAGGTGACTGCTGGGACATTATACAGGAGGCACTGGAGGATTCTGGGTGATGAGGGGAGAGGTGACTGCTGGGACATTATACAGGAAGCACTGGAGGATTCTGGGTGATGAGGGGAGAGGTGACTGCTGGGAAATTATACAGGAAGCACTGGAGGATTCTGGGTGATGAGGGGAGAGGTGACTGCTGGGACATTATATAGGAGGCACTGGAGGATTCTGGGTGATGAGGGGAGAGGTGACTGCTGGGATATTATACAGGAAGCACTGGAGGATTCTGGGTGATGAGCGGAGAGGTGACTGCTGGGACATTATACAGGAAGCACTGGAGGATTCTGGGTGATGAGCGGAGAGGTGACTGCAGGGACATTATACAGGAAGCACTGGAGGATTCTGGGTGATGAGCGGAGAGTTGACTGCTGGGACATTATACAGGAAGCACTGGAGGATTCTGGGTGATGACCGGAGAGGTGACTGCTGGGACATTATACAGGAAGCACTGGAGGATTCTGGGTGATGAGGGGAGAGGTGACTGCTGGGACATTATACAGGAAGCACTGGAGGATTCTGGGTGATGAGGGGAGAGGTGACTGCTGGGATATTATACAGGAAGCACTGGAGGATTCTGGGTGATGAGGGGAGAGGTGACTGCTGGGACATTATACAGGAAGCACTGGAGGATTCTGGGTGATGAGGGGAGAGGTGACTGCTGGGACATTATACAGGAAGCACTGGAGGATTCTGGGTGATGAGGGGAGAGGTGACTGCTGGGACATTATACAGGAGGCACTGGAGGATTCTGGGGGATGAGGGGAGAGGTGATTACTGGGACATTATACAGGAAGCACTGGAGGATTCTGGGTGATGACCGGAGAGGTGACTGCTGGGACATTATACAGGAGGCTCTGGAGGATTCTGGGTGATGAGGGGAGAGGTGACTGCTGGGAACATTATACAGGAGGCACTGGAGGATTCTGGGTGATGAGGGGAGAGGTGACTGCTGGGACATTATACAGGAAGCAGGAGGATTCTGGGTGATGACCGGAGAGGTGACTGCTGGGACATTATACAGGAGGCACTGGAGGATTCTGGGTGATGAGGGGAGAGGTGACTGCTGGGACATTATACAGGAAGCACTGGAGGATTCTGGGTGATGAGGGGAGAGGTGACTGCTGGGACATTATACAGGAAGCACTGGAGGATTCTGGGTGACGAGGGGAGAGGTGACTGCTGGGACATTATACAGGAAGCACTGGAGGATTCTGGGTGATGAGGGGAGAGGTGACTGCTGGGACATTATACAGGAAGCACTGGAGGATTCTGGGTGATGAGGGGAGAGGTGACTGCTGGGATATTATACAGGAAGCACTGGAGGATTCTGGGTGATGAGGGGAGAGGTGACTGCTGGGACATTATACAGGAGGCACTGGAGGATTCTGGGTGATGAGGGGAGAGGTGACTGCTGGGACATTATACAGGAAGCACTGGAGGATTCTGGGTGATGAGCGGAAAGGTGACTGCTGGGACATTATACAGGAAGCACTGGAGGATTCTGGGTGATGAGCGGAGAGGTGACTGCTGGGACATTATACAGGAAGCACTGGAGGATTCTGGGTGATGAGGGGAGAGGTGACTGCTGGGACATTATACAGGAAGCACTGGAGGATTCTGGGTGATGAGGGGAGAGGTGACTGCTGGGACATTATACAGGAAGCACTGGAGGATTAAGGGTGATGAGGAGAGAGGTGACTGCTGGGACATTATACAGGAAGCACTGGAGGATTCTGGGTGATGAGGGGAGAGGTGACTGCTGGGACATTATACAGGAAGCACTGGAGGATTCTGGGTGATGTCGGTGTCGTTGTTGTCAGGTTCCTATAAGGTGTCAGGACGTCGCTGTCTTTCTCTCCATGGAGGAGTGGGAGTATCTGGAAGGACACAAGGAGCGGTTCGAGGAGGTGATGATGGAGGAGCAGCGGACGGTGACATCACAAGGTAAAAAGGGATAACTCTATATATTTTGGTAATCAGGTCTTTTGGGCAGAGGCTGCTGTAGTTGTTTGCGTTAATGCCTTAGTCCCACCACGTCTGGTTTGCACACTTGGGCTCAGTGCTGTGTAATATAGGAGATCTCCCTCCCCAATCTCTTTCTTTGATGCTGTGTATGTGAGTTGTATTCATTGTACAGGATCTAGGGGTGGGCCTTTGTGTTACGGGGGAACCGGCAGATTAGGACCAGGGGGTATATATCCTAATCGCCAGTCGGGGCCCACCGTGCTCCAGATGACAAAGGAGCTGCTGGCACCTGAGGGTTAGGCGGAGACTATAGAGCTGGATGGCTCTGAGATAACCCAGGAACTCTGGGAACCGGTCACGTGTGTTGGGACACGTCAGACCGGACGACAACCCGATTAGCGTTTTGGTGCACCTAGCGCTACACCAACCACGTGTGCAGGAAACACGTCAGGCCGGGTGGTAACCAGGTAGCGTTGACCGGAAGACCGCCACGAAAGCGCCCTGTCGGCCACGTGTGTAGGACACGTCAGGCCGAGCGGTCCTCCGATTAGTGTTTCTGGCCACCTCTCGACTGGCCACGTGTGTGTAGGACACGTCAGGCCAGATGGGTACACCAGTAGCGTTGACCGGGAAGCCGAGGAGGATAAGAAACACCCTGTTAACTCCACAGGGGTCCTGGGGTACGCTGTCCGTGCGCGTAGGTGGCACAACCGGACAGGTGGCGCAGCAGGTGCGTTGTCCGTGTGCGTAGGGGACACAATCGGACAGGTGGCGCAACAGGTGCGTTGTCCGTGTGCATAGGAGGCACAATCGGACAGGTAGCGCAGCAGGTGCGTTGTCCGTGTGCGTAGGGGGCACAATCGGACAGGTGGCGCAGCAGCCGCAGCCCAGTTAACGCCACTGGGCTGCTATAGCAAGAGTGAAACGGCAGGAGGGAAGCACGGCGCCTGACCCTGATGTGCCGAGCCATGAATCTTGGCGTGACAGGCACCGTTCGCCTAACCCTACCTACCGCTTCCCAACATAGGCTTATGCCGCAATGAGGCTCTAACATGGAGGTGTGCTCTGACTGAGCAAAAGTGAAGACTGCGCCCCTCCATGTTGTCTCCAGCCCCTTTTATAACCTGGGTCCGCCCCAAACCCAGGGTGGAACCACCAAGGTCCAATAGCAGAGTGCCGTGTCATCAGTGACGTCACATGCGACCTATCCGGAACCGCCACGTCATTGATGACCTCATGGCAGCCACGCCCCAAACACTTCACCAGTCATCGTCTAACGACCAATACTGAGGTGCCAGATCATAGGGGCGGGCCTCTGCGAGCCAGTCCGGAGTTGCCACGTCATCAGGACACCTGACACCCTCTGCCCTATCAGGGCCTGCCACCTCACGGACATGCTCAGTGAGGTCCTTACCGGACCTAGCCTCTGATGCACTAAGTGCCTGAGCATGCCCAGTAGCCTGAGCAACAGGCTCAGAAAGCAGACTATCAGTTTGAGCATGCTCAGTAGGCACATCCCAGAACTTAGACACAGCACGAAGTCCAAGTACCTGTGCAAAGAGGCTGTTAGGGTTAATTGTGGGAGCATGCTCAGTAGCCTGAACTGAGGACTTAGTCTCAGACATAACACAATCAGGCTGAGCATGCTCACTAGGCAAAACACCGGGCTTAAACTCTGGCTGGGGTAAATCGGCGCACGCATGCGCACTAGCCGCCTCTCCACACTTAGGCGTGGTGGAAGGAACAGCCAACTGGACGACCCGAGGCATGGCCAAGAACGGCAGCCGGCGCCTGGGCGGAACAGGAACCGCAGCAGGCTGCTTGCGGCTATGGCGGCGCCGGTTCGTAACACTTTGTCTCTGTACAGGATGTAGGGGCGGGCTTTTGTCTTTGTACAGGATATGAAGGCAGGACTGTTTCTCTGTACAAGATGTGGGGGCAGGCCTTTATCTCTGTACATGATGTGAGGGCGGGCCTTTGTCTCTTTGCAGGATGTGGAGGCGGACCTTTGTCTCTGTACAAGATGTGGAGGCGGACCTTTGTCTTTTTACAGGATGTGGAGGCAGACCTTTGTCTCTACAAGATGTGGGGGTGGGCCTTTGTCTTTGTACAGGATGTTGGGACGGGCCTTTGTCTCTGTACAGGATGTGGGGGCAGGTCTGTGTCTGTACAGGATGTGGGGGTGGGCCTTTGTCTCTGTACAGGATGTTGGGGCGGGTCTTTGTCTCTACAGGATATAGGGGCGTGTCTGTGTACAGGATGTGGGGGCGGGTCTTTGTCTCTGTACAGGATGTGGGGGCGGATCTTTGTCTCTACAGGATGTGGGGGTGGGCCTTTGTCTTTGTACAGGATGTGGGGGCGGACCTTTGTCTTTGTACAGGGTGTGGAGGCGGGTCTTTGTCTCTATACAGGATGTGGGAGCAGGTCTGTGTCTGTACAGGATGTGGGGGCGGGCCTTTGTCTCTGTACAGGATGTGGGGGCGGATCTTTGTCTCTACAGGATGTGGGGGCGGGCCTTTGTCTCTGTACAGCATGGAGCGGTGGGTCTGTCTCTGTACAGGATGTGGAGGCAGGTCTTTTTCTCTGTACAGGATGTGGGGGTGGGCCTTTGTCTCTGTACAGGATGTGGAGGCGGGTCTGTATCTGTACACGATGTGGGGCGGGCCTTTGTCTCTGTACAGGATGTGGGGCGGTGCCTTTGTCTCTGCATAGGATGTGGAGGCAGGTCTTTTTCTCTGTACAGGATGTGGGGGTGGGCCTTTGTCTCTGTACAGGATGTGGAGGCGGGTCTGTATCTGTACACGATGTGGGGCGGGCCTTTGTCTCTGTACAGGATGTGGAGGCGGGTCTGTATCTGTACACGATGTGGGGCGGGCCTTTGTCTCTGTACAGCATGGAGCGGTGGGTCTGTCTCTGTACAGGATGTGGAGGCAGGTCTTTTTCTCTGTACAGGATGTGGGGGTGGGCCTTTGTCTCTGTACAGGATGTGGAGGCGGGTCTGTATCTGTACACGATGTGGGGCGGGCCTTTGTCTCTGTACAGGATGTGGGGCGGTGCCTTTGTCTCTGCATAGGATGTGGAGCAAGCTGCACACGGACCTTCTTCGGACGGGCCGGCTGCACACGGGCCTTCTTCGGACGGGCCGGCTGCACACGGGCCTTCTTCGGACGGGCCGGCTGCACACGGGCCTTCTTCGGACGGGCCGGCTGCACACACGGGCCTTCTTCGGGCGGGCCGGCTGCACACACGGGCCTTCTTCGGACGGGCCAGCTGCACACGGGGCTTCTTCGGACGGGCCGGCTGCACACGGGCCTTCTTCGGACGGGCCGGCTGCACACGGGCCTTCTTCGGACGGGCCGGCTGCAAACAGGCCTTCTTCAGACAGGCCGGCTGCACACAGGCCTTCTTCGGACGGGCCGGCTGCACATGGATCTTCTTGAGCAGTGGGACTTTGCGGGCACTGCAGGATTTTAAGTCATTACGACGTAATGTGTTACCAATGGTTTTCTTGGTGACAGCGGTCCCAGCTGCCTTGAGATCAGTAGCAAATTACCCCCGTGTAGTTTTAGGCTGATCTCTCACCTTCCTCGTGATCCTGGAGACTCCACGAGGAGAGATTTTGCATGGAGCCCCAGATCGATGTCATTTTGTTTTTCTTCCATTCTCTTACTATTGCACCAGCAGTTTCTCCCTCTCACTCAGCGTCTTACTTATGGTTTTGTAGCCCATTCCAGCCTTGTGCAGGTTTATGGTCTTCTCCATTCCAGCCTTGTGCAGGTCTATGGTCTTCTCCATTCCAGCCTTGTGCAGGTCTATGGTCTTCTCCATTCCAGCCTTGTGCAGGTCTATGGTCCTGTCCCTGACATCCTTAGAAAGCTCTTTGGTCGCCCATGTTGTAAAGGTTAGAGTCTGACTGATTAATGGAGTCTGTGGCAGTGGCGTAGCTACTGCTTTTGCCGCCCGGGGCGGTTGTCAAATTTGCTGCCCCCCTCCGTTGGCCGTCGATAATCCACAAACTTTCAAAAATCTGGAAAACCACCAAAATATTTATTTTTCATGGAACTACAATCAAAGATCTAATTGTAGACTACTGCTATTAGTCCTAGACTTTCACCTTTTTACACACATGTAGGCCTATTATACACACACACACACAGCTCTGCTGCATACATACACACACAGCTCTGCTGCATACATACAGACACACATACACACACACACAACTCTGCAGCATACATACAGACAGACAACTCTGCAGCATACATACAGACAGACACACATAACTGCTGCATACAGACACACACAACTGCATACAGACAGACACACAACTCTGCAGCATACATACAGACACACAACTCTGCAGCTGCTACATACATATAGATACACACAACTCTGTAGCTGCTGCATACATGCATACATACAGACACACAACTCTGCAGCTGCTGCATACATACAGACACACACAACTCTGCAGCTGTTGCATACAGACACACACACACAACTCTAGCTGCTGCATACATGCATACATACAGACACAAACAACTCTGCTACATACATACAGACACACACAACTCTGCAGCTGCTACATACATACAGACACACACAACTCTGCTACATACAGACACACACCGCTCTACTGCATACATACATACATACACACAACTCTGCTGCACATATAGACACACACGCAGCTTTTGGGGCCCGCCCACGCGGCTCCTAAGGGCCCGCACACGCTACTCCTGGGGGCCCGCACACGCGGCTCCTGGGGGCCTGCACACGCAGCTCCTGGGGGTTGGGGAAAGCCCATGCAGCTCACTGGGGCCCATAAACCGGGTGGCTGGGAGGGAGTATACAGGTCGAGGGGGGTAGCACTTACCGCTCGGTCACGCAGGAGAGGGGGCCCACACAGCGCCGGAGGTCGCTGGCTGACACTGCGCCTCCTTCATCTGTGGGACTGAGCAGGCCGTGCGGTAGCTCCGCCCACAGATGAAGCTCAAACCAGGAGGACGCTGTGGTCTTAAAGCAGGGGTGGGGAGCCTTTTTACTGCTGGGGGCCATTTGGAAAATTCTACCAACCTTCAGGGGCCGCACCAAATTATCAACTTGAAAATGACCCGGCTATAATTGGTCAAACAATTAACTCTCCCCTATACCCCTGCTGTGGCGGCCGGAGCCGATTCTCTTTGGTGCGCTATGATGTTTGCTTCTCACAACGGCTTTCCAGGTTTGTCTTTGTTTGGAGCGCAGATTGGTAAATCATATATATCACACAGGAGACACTGTACATACACCGCTCTGACACTGGCCGTATACTGCACACACCGCTCTGACACTGGCCGTATACTGCACACACCGCTCTGACACTGGCCGTATACTGCACACAGCCTTCACACAGTTGTCATATTTTACACCGGCCATATATATAGGACACATGCACAGGAGATACACACACAAGCCATACACAGCACTCAACATGCCGTATACACAGTACATAAGGAGATGAAAAAAGGCTCTGCAGGTAAACGTGCACACCAGGAATTAGATATACCAATAAACCTCACAATATGAAACTTTATTAAGTGGCAAACACAACAAACACAGCACACACTCACACACGCCGTATACACAGCACACACTCACACACGCCGTATACACAGCACATGCCGTATACACAGCACACACACGCACGCCGTATACACAGCACACACGTACGCCGTATACACAGCGCACACACGCCGTATACACAGCGCACACACGCCGTATACACAGCGCACACACGCCGTATACACAGCGCACACACGCCGTATACACAGCGCACACACGCCGTATACACAGCGCACACACGCCGTATACACAGCGCACACACGCCGTATACACAGCGCACACACGCCGTATACACAGCGCACACACGCCGTATACACAGCGCACACACGCCGTATACACAGCGCACACACGCCGTATACACAGCGCACACACGCCGTATACACAGCGCACACACGCCGTATACACAGCGCACACACGCCGTATACACAGCGCACACACAGATATAAGTACCTGCTGCTTAGTTGTCCTGTAAGATTAGGTGCAGCACAAGTGATGGATGCAGCAGCTCAGCTCAAGGGCTGGCTTCATTCTCCTCTTTTCTCTCCAAGAAAAGACCTGATAGACCTGAGCAGCCGAGCACAGAACGGGAGGGTGAGAGGCAGAATGCACGGCACTATACACTACAGGCCCTTGCCCCATCACTCTGCTTCTAGCTGCAATTTCACCGGGGAGCATGTAGGAGCCAGAGGGAGGAAGTCCCACCCCCAGTGCTGTCTGCCGGCAATAGACAAGATGAGCGGTTGCCCGAGCACCGCAACCACCGGGAATCTGCCCCAGTGCCCCGGGTGCCGCACAAAAGGTCATCGCGGGCCGGATGTTCCCCACCCCTGCCTTAAAGGGACGGCAGCCACAGTTTCCTGCCGAGGACTGCGGTCCCCGGAACTCAGCCCGGGGACAGCAGAACTGAAGGCGAGTGGCCAAAATGCTGCCCCCCTGACATGTGCCGCCCGGGGCGGACCGCCCCCTCTTTGCTACACCACTGGTCTGTGGACAGGGGGCTTTATACAGATGACAATGTAAGAGCCGTCTGTAATGCAGGTAACGAGGGGATTAGGAGCATCTAAGTGTCTGTAGGAGCCATAACTCTTAATGGTTTGTAGGGGATCAAATACTTATTTCTCTCTGCAAAATGCAAACAAACGTATATAATTTATATAATGTGATTTTCTGGATTTTATTTTGGATATTCTATCTCTGACTGCTAAGATTAACTGATCCTTAAATTTATAGACTGTTCATGTCATTGAAAATCAGCAAGGGATCAAATAATTATTTCCTTCACTGTAGTATGAGATCAGACAATCACAAGTTCAGGACCCCTAAGGGGACTAATAAACACAATGAAAAGTAAATCATGTTTGATATGATGAGTCTATGAGGCAACCTCCTGCTCCATAGGACTTTACCATGCTGGTATTTGGTACCTGCTGATGGCCTCCTGCCCATTCATTTGTTCCCAGTAAAGAAACTTTGCTCATATTGCACTTTTTTCTTAGTGTTCTGAATATACCGTGGTTTGGAAAAAAAAAACCAACTATCTAATTTTTATTTATTAGAAAAAAAAACTCCCACTTCTGAGGAATACTTTGTGTTACTATTGAGTTATAGGGATGAAAACATCATTCAACACTCTTCAGAAGGAAACCTCATTACCTTAATATAGGACTTCACAGAAGATACTGTATCTCACATATAATCCCCCTATCATGAGGAACCTTCTCCGGATCAGTGTATGATTGTTACCACAATTAGATTTCAATGTGGAAAACACCTTACATGGAGTTCGGAGTTCTGTACAGAAGAATGTGCACAAGGGAGAAGCCGTACTCTTGTGAAAAATATTAGAAAAGCTTTACCCAAATCAACTTCCAATCTATCACTATATTTATCTTCTATTTGCCCTCATTGACCACTTCTGCACTGCCGTATGCAAAGCTCTGGGATCTGGGCGCAAATAAGCACCACAACATAGAATTAATAGTTTAGACACATACACAACCAGTCATGTATTCAGTGACTATGTCTCCACAGATGGATCCAGGAGGAGAAATCCCCCAGAGAGATGTCCCCGTCCTCTGTGTCCTCAGGACTGTCCAGAGGAGAAGCACAATGTCCCGGAGACTCATCAGGTAGATGACGCTGACATCTCCACAACATCTGACCATAAAGTGTTTGGACCGGAGCTCGATTTACATTTTCTTGTCTTTTTAGGCTGAAGATCTGTTTGATATTAAGGTTGAGGTTATAGATGAAGAAGAAGAGATGATGGATTCATTTGCCGATCCGCAGGGTAAGAAAAGAAGACTGACATATCTATTCTGTGGTCACCTACTACTACTCCCATCATCTGCTTATCACATGACACAATCTGTTCCATCACTGTGTGTTTCCTACAGATGAACCCATGGAAAGAAATCCCCCAGAGAGATGTCCCCGTCCTCTGTGTCACCAGGACTGTCCAGAGGAGAAGCACAATGTCCCGGAGACTCATCAGGTAGATGGCGCTGAGCCCTGGACCCGATCTGTATATGGGGCGGTATTTTTGTCAGTTGATGCTGACATACATTTTGGTGGCTTCTTATTTTTCCATCTGTCCTCTGTACTGTACTGTACTGAATTGTTACATCTGGTGTATCAGGAGGAAGATCTGACTGACCATAAGGTCAAAACTGAAGAAGAAGATTGGACGAGGGGCAGTAAATCGTATATGAGTGACGTAAAGGTGGACCTTCCTGTAGACGTTACCGCAGGTGCATAATACACAGATAGGAAATACAGTGGGTTTATATTTTATAGCTACAGAAAAATCATCCCTTCACATATCGGGTCAGAGTTATGTATGTAAACTACCTTCAAGGGTCTTAAGAAGCCTTCAAAGTGGCTTTAAAGATTTATATTTTGTTTTAAATTTTTCACATTCAATTTTCCAGATTCACGATTAGGAGCAGAACATGTTACACTTAATTCATGCACATACAAAGATGTTTTAGTAAAGATTAATTGTACTCAGGGAACTTCAGTAGATCCTCTCTTTTAGAACGCCGTGAGTTCTTTACCCTCGTAGATAATAGATACTGGTTGCCCCAAAAGTGGTTCTTCATCTCTCCTTTTTTAAACTTAAGAGCCTATGGAGGACAGATCCGTTGACGGATTGTTAGTCATCCGTTATTCTTGCAATTGTAAGGGATCCGTTGTTTTCTTACCGAATCTGTTACAAATGGAAGATAAATAGTAATCCGTTTACGGATTCGTCCTCCATAAACTCCCATGTAAAAAAAAAAAAAAAAGCACGGATCCGGCACAAATCAGTTTCCCAAAGGAACTTTCTGTTCTAATGGATACTTACAATACATGTAAACTTAGCAACTTAGCCTTTCATTGGCATCTTTCTGCCTATGCACAGGGTACAGTCAATGGTTACGGCGTCATTGAACTACATGGCAGCAGGCTTACTAGTACTGAAGTAATAATCTGCTGATAAAAGTGATTTTGTTTTCTCCAAAACTACAGCAAGCAGCAAGTGTGTAAACTGGATCTTTGCACCTACATTATGTTGATCTCAAATTAGGTAGCAAAAACCTGGTGCCAAATTCCCTTTAAGGTGTTCCTCAGTGCTTTATAAAGCTGGAATTACACAGGCAGTTTCTGTGGGAGTTGTTTATGTAGTTTTTTTTTTTAAGCCCAAGATGTTGATGGATTAGAAAGGAATTGCTGCAAGATCCATTTCTGGTTTTAGCTTTACAAAAAAAACCCTCTAAAACTGCACAAAAACCTGTGTTGTTCAGCCTAAAATGAATATTCTGAATATCTACTTTGGTTTGAAAACTAAAACTTTCTCATTTTTATTATTTTTATTTTAAACAGCAAATAACCTTAGAAATTCTGAAAGCAGCTTAATTTTATTGCTAAATTGTCAAGTAGAAGATGAAGATATCCAGCAGTGCTTGTCAGAAGAAAACCGCATTAAACTTAATATAAATTCAGGACTTCACAATACAAATCCAATATATAATCTCCCTAATCACATGGTTTCTCCTGATCAATCTCAAATTGTTAAAAGTACAGATCAAAAAGTGAGCAAAAAGCTTCAATGTGGTCTCTGTGGAAAGCATTTTACAAGAATTTCAAGTCTTCATACGCACAGAAGAATTCACACCGGGGAGAAGCCATACGCTTGTTCAGAATGTGGGAAAACCTTTACAGATAAATCAAGTCTTGTTGTACATGTGAGATTTCATACTGGAGAGAAACCATTTTTGTGTACACTATGTGGGAAGTCCTTTTCAGATAGATCAGGTTTTGTTAAACATCAAAGAATTCACACAGGAGAGAAGCCATATGCATGTTCAGAATGTGGGAAATGTTTTACACAGAAAACGCATTTTGTTAAACATCAAATGACTCACACAAGTGAGAAACCATTTTCATGTACAGAATGTGGGAAATGCTTTACCTGGAAAATAGATCTTGTTAGACACCAGAACATTCACACTGGAGAAAATCTATTTTCATGTTCACTGTGCAGGAAAATCTTTACAGACAAATCACATCTCATTGTTCATGAAAAAAAACACATAGGAGATAAACCATTTTCATGTACACAATGTGGGAAGACATTTGGGCGTAAATCAAGTCTTGTTAGACATGTGCATAGTCACACAGGGGAAAAGCAATATTCATGTTTAGAATGTGGGAAGTGTTTTATACATAAATCAGATGGTATTCGGCATCAGGGGATTCACACAGGAGAGAAGCCGTATTCATGTTCAGTATGTGGAAAGTGTTTCACACATCAGTCAGGTTTTGTTAAACATCAGAGAAGTCATTCAAGGGAAAAGCCATACTCCTGTTTAAAATGTGAGAAATGCTTTTCAGATCAATCAAGTCTTGCTCGACATCAGAAAATTCACACAGTAGAGAAACCATATTCATGTTCAGAATGTGAGAAATGTTTTACATATGAATCAGGTCTTGTCAAACATCAAGAGAATACACACAGGATAAAAGCCGTATTAATGTAGTGAATGTGGAAAATGTTTTATAGATAAATCGTATTTTGTTAAACATCATAGAACTCACATAAGAGAGAAGTCGTATTCATGTTCAGAATGCGGGAATAATTTTAAACATCAAATGGGTCTTGCAAAACATCAGAAAATCCATGAACGAGAGGAACCATATTTATGTTGAGAATGCAGGAAATGTTCTAAAATTAAAGCCAAACTTTGACATCACCAGAGAAGTCACAAAGGGGACAAGAAGGTTTGAGGTCCTTTATATATGTTTAAAATATTTTACAGGGAAATCAAATTTTGAAACTCATTACAAAAATTCACATTGTCATGAAACACTATAAGTACAAAAATATTTTTAAATTGTCAGATTTGGTAATTTAAACAGCTAATATAAATTTGGATGAAAATAAAAAAATGACATTTTTAACACAATTGTTATATAAGCTTATACTTTTTATTATCGCAACGTGTGATGAGAGAACATGGAGACCAGAATTTGTTACACAGTTTTTCCCGAATGTGGTTATGCCTTCATATGTCTCCAGCAAATACTGTGTGACCATGTGGCAGGCTCAAAAGAAAGACTCACCGTTTGGCTTTTGGAATGCCAATTTTGCTGGCGTAGTCTGTAGGTGCCATTTGCAGAGAGAGCCCTCAAGGAGCCAAACAGTAGAAAATGCACAGAAGTGACCTGATTTGGAAATTAGACCCTTCGATTCATTACTGAACCTGTTTCAGTGACTATTTTGGCTCCAAAGTTTTCTCAAGATGCCAACATCATCCATTGTGTGGTTGTACGTGAAAATTGTAATTGCCAGGTTGTGCCTACCGTAGCTCCTGTTTCTGGGAAGACACAAAACATAGATAGTTAAGTGGGCTATTCCTGATACAATAATGCTAAGCATGTGTATTCTGACTACAAGGCTCAGAAGGGATGGGCACATATGGATTTCAATAAAGGGTAGGAGCCAGCACTGCTTGAGAATGGCATGCAACAAATAAAAAGTATAAATTCACAAATTATTCCAACTGTACTTTAATGCAAAATGAGATTTTTAGCAAACAATTGATCAATTTTTTGAGCCACCCCTGCCACATCAAATCTCAATAGGGGGGTCCTACACTATATTTTATATTTTCATTGTGCCATGCAGCCTCCTAATTAAAAGCAGAACCATATTGAAGCAACACTCATACCTGTAACATTTGAGAACCGCTTCTGTTGTGAGTATCATTTGTGTGGGTGCTGTTTTGAAGCTCCCTCTGGTGGCTAGGAATGGTAGTGGAGCTTAATCTGAACCTGTGACTCAGACAGGTGTCAGCGTTAATTGGAAATTAGGGAAGTCCTATTGCAGACAAGTCTGGTCTATATAGGAGAGCACTTTTTGCCTTGCTAGCGCCGGTTATAATTGTATATTCTTCAGTGTCTGTTCCTGGCTTGGAGTTTTGTCCTTCCCTGTTTCCCTGAGCAAGACTTCTGCAGATAAGTTCTCAGTTTTTTCCTTGCTTCCTGGTTTGCTCCTTGGGGTGGTTGTTTTTCCTTGTTTTGCTTTGTATCTGTTTTCTTGCAGGTTAAGTTTGGTTTCTCTTGTGTTGTGAGAATGGGGGTCCGCCCTTTGCTAGCTCTCATGCAGGAAAAGGGATTTTCTCCCTGTCTAATTTGATTATTTGCTCTTCTGTATTTTGTGTTCTTTTTGGTATTTTGTTCTCCCATTATTTACAGGAGTACCTGATATAGTGGGGGGTGAGGTCGACCTCCAGGGCCATTTTTACTATTAAGAGTTTGGTATTTTTCTACAGGGATTTTGCACTGACCACAATCAGTTTCCTTTCCTCTTCATTGTATCGAGTTAGTTGGGCCTCGCCTTTGCTAAATCTATTTTTCCTATCTGTGTATTTTGTTTTCCTATATCACGTAATCTTTGTATGTGGGGAGCTATCTACTCCTTTGGAGACTACTCTGAGGCAAGGTAGATTTCCTCATTTCTTTCTGTGAGGCGTAGCTGTGATGAGGCGTCTAGATTATTAGGAACACTTCACGGGTACTTCTAGTGTGGTCTGATAGTTAGGGGATTGTGGTCAGCCCAGGTTCCAACTACTCCTGTTTTCTTGGTGTTTTTTCATCAAAGGGAGTTTTTTGTAATTTTCCACAGTTACCGGATCATAACACGCTTCCATGTTGCAAAAACAGTTGCATGCCATTCTCAAGCAATGCGGGCTCCCCTCTTTCATTGTTACTTATTGGTTCGGTGGCTGACCCCTACCATGCCACGCATGCCTAGTTTTGGTTTGCATATTCCTTCTGTTTCTATCAAAATTAATTCTTCGTGGCTGTTCACAGTCTGCCACCTCACACTTTTCCACAGGCATTGTTAATTAACCACCATTTACTTGGGTCTGTTCTGCCTTTATTCATGGACCCTGGTCTGGCACTGTGAGGGCCAGTTCTGACATTGTCCCGGTGTGTGGCGTCCGCTGCACATGCTGGGCCTGGGCTGCCTTTATTCGCAGCTGCCTCTCCTTCCAACATGAAAGCGGTTCTGAAATGTTACAGGTATGTCTTGCTTCAATATGGTTCTGCTTTTAATGTAATTAGGAGGCTACATGCCACAATGAAAATATAAAATATATAGTAGGACCCCCCCTATTGAGATTTGCCGTGACGTGGCAGGGGTGGTTCAAAAAACTGATCAATTGTTTGCTAAAAATCTCATTTTGCTTTATAGTACAGTTGGGATAATTTGTGAATTTACACTTTTTATTTGTTGCATGCCACTCTCCGCAGTGCGGGCTCCCCTCTTTTATTGTTACATATGGATTTCAGTGGATTTTATTTGAAGGTGGGGGAAGCCATGTCACTTTCCAGAGCCATTGTCCTATTCATTTCTCCATTGACATATAATGGCCCTCAGCATGAGTTGAAGTTTTTATGTGTACAATTTTGGGGTACATTAACTTTTTTTGAGTGTTATTAAAGCGCACTTGTCACCAGGTCAAAAGTGGGCAGTTTTTAGTCTTATTTTATTCATGCTTCTCCCCTTAGTACGGTATCTCATTTTGTTTTTGTTTGTTGGCTTTTTTTTTAATCTAGTGCTTATTTTTATAGTCTTTACCAAGGGGCGGGGTTGCACACAGGGTAATAATTCGGACACGTATCTCTGGAACTATAGGATGGTTTAAAGAAAAAAAAACACAAACTGCAGGAATAAAATAAGGGCAAATGCTGGCAACTTTAGGTCTGGTGACAGGTCTTCTGTAAGGCTAGGTTCACATTGATGCTATGCTCTATCATGGCATTTATGTTGTGGCTTCCCTCTAAATCCCTCAAAAATAAGATTCACAACAGATCCATTTTCTAAATTTAAGTGCAGATGGAATAACTTTGGACTCCGTCTGGCCTCTGTCTTGTCTTTTTTGGGCCTGGAGACAACTGAGCTAAAGAGAGTCCTGGATAGACGGCACCATCTGACCAATGAGGACTCAAACCAAAGTGACTCAGACTACCTGAATCTTTCCTTTGGCTGTTTTATCTGAATCATATTTTATGGGGGCTATAGATAGAAACCATGAGATAAATGCTAAATAGGGGGCATTGGTCAAAGGTACACCATGAATAGATGTTGGGAGGCAGAATGAACAACAGTTCAAGAATTGTTTGCATTTTTCCTTTCACCCATGACAATATCCTAGAGGGGATCTGCACACCAAGGATAGGAAACCTACAGAATGAGAGGGCAGAGCCTTTCCCCTGCATCAGTTGGTTTTCTGTCATTGAGGGGGAACCTACAACGAGTGTTACATAACGGAAACAGAAGAGGAAGAGTTGTCCTTCCCCAGGCCTGGCCCGGTCGCCTGGGAGAGAGGCTGTATGGCTGTTGTGCCAGAGCGGGTCCATCAGTAACTCAAGCTGGCATGTGGCATTTCCATGCGTTGGCCAGCCACCACATTGTCCCGGGTCTGCGCATGTGGGGCATGCGTTGGAAGACGTGTGCCCTGATGAGTGCGCTGGTGCCTTCTGAACCTGTAGTGTTAATTCACTTCCGGAGTTTCCGCAGGAGACACCGTGAAAGCCTGGTCCCGCATTTATATGTAGTTGTGACCGCTGGAAGAGCGGGTTAATACTGGCACTCTCTCCAGTTTGCCAATAGAGAAGCAACGGTGTGGCAGTCGCACTGGTGGTTAAACGGGACTATCAGAATTGACAGTTAGATCAGCCAGTGGAGCAACAGCGCCAGTAGAGTGGATTGGAGTGGATCCATAGCCTCAAGAGGTAGTCATTCGGGTGATAGGATTCTGCCTCCAGAAAGTTCACTTTTATAATGGCCCCTTTTTGTCTTGTTCTTAATCATTGGTAAAGTCCTAGAAAGTGCATGGCAATGCTTATGGATAAGGAGTGTGCGCTTTGCAGAGCAGGATTGCCTAAAGCTGGGTTCACACATAGCGACGACGTTGCTGTTACGTCACCATTTTCTGTGACGCAACAGTGACCTTGTAAGTCGCTGTTATGATCGCTGCTTAGCTGTCAAACACAGCGACGCAGCAGCGATCATAACGACACGCGTCGCTGTGGAAGCGATGCTGCGCTTGGTAACTAAGGTAAATATCGGGTAACCAACCAAAGAGCTTCTCTGGTTACCCGATATTTACCTTGGTTACAAGAGCACACCTTTTAGCGCTGGCTCCCTGCACTCATAGCCACAGAACACATCGGGTTAATAAGCAAACCTTTGCTTATTTCCCGATGTGTAGTCTGGCTGCATGCAGGGAGCAGGGAGCCGACAGCACAGGCAGAGTGAGAGCGGCGGACGCTGGTAATGAAAATAAATATCGGGTAACCAAGGAAAGGGCTTCCCTTAGTTACCCGATGTTTACCTTAGTTATAACTTACCGCAGCTGCCAGAAGCTGGATCCCTGCTCCCTGCTCGCTTCAGTTCGTTGCTCTCTCGCTGTCACACACAACGATGTGTGCGTCACAGCGGGAGAGCAACGAGCAAAAGATGAAGCAGGACATTCAGCAACGAGCGGCGACCTCACAGCATTGGCCGGGTCATTGCTGGATGTCACACACAGCGACAGCGACGGTACGTCGCTGCTACGTCACAGAAAATGGTGACGTAGCAGCGACATCGTTGTCGCTATGTGTGAACCCAGCTTAACTTGTGGCAGAAGAAACAGTATGTGACGAGTCTGCAAACTTCATCTCAGAGCTGAAATCATTTATTAGGGTGGAGGTGAAGAGCTTCCTTAAATCCTTGGTACACCAGGCAGGGGATAGACACAGAAAGGTGAAGAGATCCAGAGTTCTATCCTGATTCTGAAATTTGGTGACGTCTGAAGGAGAGTATGTGTCTTTAAAATCCTCTTCATCCTCAGACGGTGGCACAGGAAGTCATCCGTGCGTCCCGATGAAGGACACTGATCGGTTGGTCAAGGCTGTAAGGTCTACTATAGGCAGCGGGGATTCCATAGCCCAAAGTCGGTTCAGGACATTATGTTTGTGGGAGCAAAAAAAGCGGCAAACCTTTCCAGTAAATGAAAAGATGCCTGCCCTCATTAGTAAGGGGAAGAGACTTGAGAGGAAGCGTTCACTGCCCTCATCATCCAAGAGGAAGTATCCCTTTGAAGATGAGTCAGCAGCCTTATGGGATAAAGATAAGGATAAAATGTGTCAACAGCCTTGTCATAAAATAGATGTAGTGGCCAAGGCATCTAAAATAATCTACATTGCCCTTTGAGCACATGGGAGTACTTAAAGATCGCCTAGTTACAAAAACAGAAGATAGTTACATGAGAAATGCCTGGGAATCCTTGGCACTGCCCTAATGCCAGCTATCTCAGCGACCTCTACAGCCAGGTCTATGATGGTTTGGCTAGATCAACTGAATAGTAAGCTAAGGGATAAATTGGCAAGAGAGAACATCTAGGCCACTATCCAGTTAATGCAAAGCGTAGCAGCATGCTTCCACAGCCTCGGTAAGGTTGTCAGCTAGGTCAGCAGTTCTCTTCAATGCAGCCCGATATTCAAAGTTCTGACTGTGTTCCCTCCTATGTGAAGGGGAATAAGAGGATAATGTCCTCCAAAAATCAAGTATTACTCACAGCAAGTTGGGCTGCAGTGTGTACATCGCCCTGGCCAAAAACTGATGCTTTAGCAGGATACAGCTAAACCCCCACTAAGTGGAGGCATCACAGGTGCAGGAGAAGCAGATCACACACACACCTTCATGGAATGGAGGGGAGGTGACTGCTAGATGATAAAACTGCACACAAGTGGCTTGCATAGAGCGCTGTTCACATGCAGATGACACAGTCACAAACCCGCAGCCTATTAGGTAACGCCCTTCTATTAGATCAGGCGGGCTGCCAAGCCGTACTCCACTGTATATCATGCACGGACAGACACTCTACAATGCAAGGCCCAACAGAAAGGGGCCTGGCTGTATCCTGTACAAACAAAAAAATATGAGGTTTTTGTTGGTATTTATGGCCATAAAACGTAAGCCTACACCCTCGTCAAGGGACCTCATGTCTGTAGGTCCCTACACTAAATATAAAAAAAGCAACAATAAGAGGATAATGTCCTCCAAAAATCAAGTATTACTCACAGCAAGTTGGGCTGCAGTGTGTACATCGCCCTGGCCAAAAACTGATGCTTTAGCAGGATACAGCTAAACCCCCACTAAGTGAAGGCATCACAGGTGCAGGAGAAGCAGATCACACACACACCTTCATGGAATGGAGGGGAGGTGACTGCTAGATGATAAAACTGCACACAAGTGGCTTGCATAGAGCGCTGTTCACATGCAGATGACACAGTCACAAACCCGCAGCCTATTAGGTAACGCCCTTCTATTAGATCAGGCGGGCTGCCAAGCCGTACTCCACTGTATATCATGCACGGACAGACACTCTACAATGCAAGGCCCAACAGAAAGGGGCCTGGCTGTATCCTGTACAAACAAAAAAATATGAGGTTTGCATTGTAGAGTGTCTGTCCGTGCATGATATACAGTGGAGTACGGCTTGGCAGCCCGCCTGATCTAATAGAAGGGCGTTACCTAATAGGCTGCGGGTTTGTGACTGTGTCATCTGCATGTGAACAGCGCTCTATGCAAGCCACTTGTGTGCAGTTTTATCATCTAGCAGTCACCTCCCCTCCATTCCATGAAGGTGTGTGTGTGATCTGCTTCTCCTGCACCTGTGATGCCTTCACTTAGTGGGGGTTTAGCTGTATCCTGCTAAAGCATCAGTTTTTGGCCAGGGCGATGTACACACTGCAGCCCAACTTGCTGTGAGTAATACTTGATTTTTGGAGGACATTATCCTCTTATTGTTGCTTTTTTTATATTTAGTGTAGGGACCTACAGACATGAGGTCCCTTGACGAGGGTGTAGGCTTACGTTTTATGGCCATAAATACCAACAAAAACCTCATATTTTTTTGTTTGTACAGGATACAGCCAGGCCCCTTTCTGTTGGGCCTTGCATTGTAGAGTGTCTGTCCGTGCATGATATACAGTGGAGTACGGCTTGGCAGCCCGCCTGATCTAATAGAAGGGCGTTACCTAATAGGCTGCGGGTTTGTGACTGTGTCATCTGCATGTGAACAGCGCTCTATGCAAGCCACTTGTGTGCAGTTTTATCATCTAGCAGTCACCTCCCCTCCATTCCATGAAGGTGTGTGTGTGATCTGCTTCTCCTGCACCTGTGATGCCTTCACTTAGTGGGGGTTTAGCTGTATCCTGCTAAAGCATCAGTTTTTGGCCAGGGCGATGTACACACTGCAGCCCAACTTGCTGTGAGTAACTATGTGAAGGGGAGTATCTTTTTAGCCCAATGCTACATGATATCCTATACAAAGCCGGGGATAACAAAGGGTTTCCTAATCCGTCTATCCCTGCCTACAAGAGGTCCTTTCAGACAAGAGATGGCCAGAGAAGACAAGTAAAATGGGAAGACCGGCAGAGGAAGTACAGAGGATTCATAGTCGCTTGTCAAAAAATCCTCACGATGATGCCATTCTATGCGTAGGGGGAAGGCTCTCCCTCTTTTTTTCCTGCCCGGGCAAGAATCTTGTCGAGCAGCTGGATTTCCTCAGTATAGTGTAGTCCTGTCTAAGATTAGAGTTTCAGGCTGTTCCTTTACAGACTTTCATGGTAGTGACTCCTCGGACGTCTCTGGGAACAGTTAAGGCTGCTTTACACGAGACGAGCTATCGTGCGATGCATCGTCGGGGTCACGGTTTTTGTGATGCACATCCGGCATCGTTCACGACGTCGTCTTGTGTGATACCTCCGAGCGACGCAGAATCACTCACAAATCATGAGTCGTGTACTCGTTGTTTACTTTCAAAATATCGTTTATTTTTAATGGTGCCGATTGTTCACCTTTTCCGTGGCAGCACACATTGCTCTGTGTGACACCATGGGAACGATTAACACAGCTTACCTGCGTCCCGCAGCACCCGCCGGCTATGTGGAAAGAAGGAGGTAGGCGGGATGTTTACATCACGCTCATCTCCACCCCTCCACTTCTATTGGCTGGCTGCCGTGTGACGCCGTACGTCACTCCCACTTCAGGATGTGGACGTTCGTCGCCCACAGCGAGGTCATCCGGAAGGTAAGTACGTGTAACGGGGGTTAAACGAGTTTGTGCGCCACGGGCAGCGATTTGCCCGTGACGCAATAACGACGGGGGCGGGTGCAATCGCACGATATATCGACTCATGTAAAGCAGGCATTAGCCCTGGAAACCAAGGTCCTGGACTTAGTATAAAAACAAGAGAACTATCCAAAGAGACTGAACAAGTTCCAAAAAGTCTGACCTTCTAAAATGTAGTCATGCTGGATCTAAAGGAAGCATCCTATCATGTTCCAAATCATGCAAAGTATCAGAAGTTCTAACCCTAAGTTATAACAGAAGAGACAGCTCAGCTTCAGGAACAGAATATCCTAGTAATACCATACTTAAACTGAATTATCCACCATCAGTAAATTGTCTTACGTTGCGACCCCCCGTTAGCAGGCGTCAGGGCTACCTAGAAAAATTTAGGCTGGCCTCTGAACCTGAAAAAGTCACAGTTAGAACCCCAAACGGTGCAGATCTTTTTAGGCCTTCTCTTAAGGGGGCTTTACACGCTACGATATCGTTAATGTTTTATCGTCGGGGTCACGTTGTTAGTGACGCACATCCGGCATCATTAACGATATCGCAGCGTGTGACACTGACAAGCGACCTCAAAAATGGTGAAAATCGTTCACCATAGAGAGGTCGTCCCAAACTCAAAAATCGGTAAGTATTGTTCATGTTGTTCATCGCTCATGCTGCAGCACACATCGCTATGTGTGACACCACAGGAGCGAGGACCGTCTCCTTACCTGCCGCCGGCCACAATGCGGAAGGAAGGAGGTGGGCGGGATATTACGTCCTGCTCATCTCCGCCCCTCCGCTTTCATTGGCTGGCCGCTTAGTGACGTTGTGGTGACGTCGCTGTGATGCCAAACGTCCCTGCTTCTTGAAGGAGGGATTGTTCGGCAGTCACAGTGACGACGCCGACCAGGTAAGTGCATGTGATGCTGCCGTAGCGATAATGTTCGCTACGGCAGCGATCACAAACAATCGCATGCGCGACGGGGGCGGGTACTTACACGCTCGATATCGCTAGAAATTGCTAGCAATATCTCTAATGTGTAAAGCCCCCTTTAGTGTGCACAGCTAATTTTTTTTGCCATAGGTGTTGGTGGGGAATGTCTGCAGAAAGGTACAACCATTTTCTCAAAAAATTTCTGTAGCAAAAACGCAAAAAAACGCAGGTAAAAATGCAGTGTGGGAACATAGCCTTAGGCGGGCTTTGCACGCTGCGACATCGGTAACAATGTGTTACCGATGCTGCAGCGATAGTCCCGCCCCCGTCGCACGTTCGATATATAGTGAAAGCTGCCGTAGCGATTATTATCGCTACGGCAGCTTTACACGCACATACCTGCCGTGCGACGTCCCTCAGGCCGGCGACCCGCCTCCTTCCTTAGGGGGCGGGTCGTGCGGCGTCACAGTGACGTCACACGGCAGGCGGCCAATTGAAGTGGAGGGGCGGAGATGAGCAGGATGTAAACATCCCGCCCACCTCCGTCCTTCTCATTGCAGCCGGGAGGCAGGTAAGGTGAAGTTCCTCGCTCCTGCGGCTTCATACACAGCGATGTGTGTGGCCGCAGGAACGAGGAACTACATCGTACCTGTCGCTCCCCCGGCATTATGGAAATGTCGGAGGCTGCAGCGATGATACGATGACGACGATTTTGCGCTCGTTCATCGTATCATCTAGGATTTACACACTACGACATCGCAAGTGACGCCGGATGTGCGTCACTTTCGATTTGACCCCACCGACATCGCACCTGCGATGTCGTAGTGTGCAAAGCCCGCCTTAGACTCACAAAACCAAACCTGTTTTCTCCCAGGGGGAAAGAAGAACATATCCTACCAGGTGTTGAGAGTAATAGTCCTAGAATGACCCTCAGGAAGGTAATATTGTTGCAGGGAACTCTGACTTTTTGCATCCAGCAAGACAGTGGGCTCAGATACCAGAAAGTTACAGCAGGATAACTGACAGGCCAGTACGCACTTGTGTTTACAAAGAAGGTTGCATTTCTTTGATCACAAGCAGATTTCTTTTTTGGTGGTTAAATATAGAAAATCTATCAAGGGGAGTCCCTTGGGAAAATCGAGTCTATTGTGTAATAACCTCAGATGCAGGTTATAACAAGTCCAAGGAGATTAGGAGGATATCTGGAAGACTGATTGGTACAAGGTGGTTGGACAAGAGAAGAGAAGTTGAGTTTCTTCAGCCTGAAAGATCTATTGGCGATCACGCATGCAATGAAAAACCTTTTATCTTCTATACAGGGCCGAAATGTTCAAATCCTATTGTACAACAAGGTGACATTAGCTTTGTGAGGAATGTGATATCTCCATACATGCCAGTCCACCTGAGAATCATACATATTTCCACACATCCTGACCTGCATAAAAAGGTCACCGTATTCAGAATAGAAATCCAATACCTCCATCCTGGAACAAATCGTAAGTGGTGAAAGTTGATTATAGTGACGAAGAAACCTCTGAGTAGAGCAAGGCCTCCTTGTAACAAAAGTAATTCAGCTAGGGAAGTGGGTGGGCGATTGCTAGTCCCAGAGAAGCTTCAAATGGTACCTGGAGATAGAAAGGCACCCATGTAAAAATTATAAATATTGGGGTGTGCGTTTCGCGCACAAATATGGCAGACATAGTTACAGCCGTGGGATAGCGGGACGCACATAACACATATTTTGCCTTAATTGTGGGATGTGTGTATCAGTCCATAATTAATAACTAGCCATTGGAAGGGAAGACAATAGACACATCATGTTTCCTAGCTATGGATAGATAAAATCATAATATGAAACATGACGGTAATACCTTCCTCATGGAATGCTCAGAGGTGGAGATATGAGGGAAGTTACCATTTCATAATTCTCTGGAACTTGAATGAACATCCCATGTCCAACCCTGTCCTAGGTCACCTGGTGGAGTGGGAGGTATGTGGGATTTTAAAAACCAAGTGGACATTTTAGTGTTTTTCTTCTAAGGAGAGCTCACATACAGTAAATGTGTTTAAAGTACCAAGGACACCATTGGCTCCACAGCGCTTCTACTGTGCCGAGCCAGCACCAAGGTCTAACAGCTAGGTAACTGATTCATGTGTCTGCTTATACCTGTTTGTGCTACTACCTTTTATTTGCATTTCTGACTGTAATATCTCTAAACTTCTCGTCTATATAATGTATTATCTAGTGTTCCCTTAAGGAGATTAAATGTATAATTTAATCTTGGGTTGCTGTTTTTTCTTGATCTGTAACGGGGGCAGGGGGTGCCTTGGGGTTTTCTGTGATGGTCGCTTTATGCATCAGGCGGACCCCCGGCCCGGCCGTCACTGTTAGAACAGGGGTGTTGTTTGTGGGGCAGAGTGTGGGTGGCAGAGGCATTTTGCCAGACTCAGGTAAACACCGCAGACAGGCATCTGGTGAACCACAAGGCATTTTATTGCACATAACTTCTATACAGTTTCGGTACACAAATCTTTCAGTTTCCAAATCACAATTCTTGCCGGGGGACTACTCCTGTTTCTCTTCAGCGGGCATTACCCGGCTACTCTTGTTTCTTCAACTATTCTCATACTTCGGCTACTACAGGCTTTGCCCATAAACTTCTGCTTCTCTATCTATGCTTCTTCGGGTCTTACCCGTACACTGCTGGTTCTTGATCAAGGCACTTTTCTCTTTCTCTCTTTGGCTATCTGCCACGGTCGCTCCCACACTCTGCCCCGTTGCTTCTTCTCTCAGCACCAACAGACTCTCTCTACTACTACTCTCACTCTGCTCCAGAGCCCTCTAACCCTCCCCCTAGGCTGTCCTACTCCTCCTTCTCCTGTCACTGTTCCCAGAGGGACCACCCTCCACCCTGTCACCTAATGGGGACCCCGGTTATCACTATAACCACAGATAACATCACATCACTGGCCACCACACTGTGGGGCATCTTCAGGGGGGAAACGTCCTTTTCACCACCAGGGGTCCGTCCACCCCTTACATACCTCCCCTCTTTAACCTCAGCCTCCCGGCAAGGTTCGTACCTGCAAGACAATATCGAACAAATCCACACACCTGGTCGCAAAGCAATCCTTCTCTTTATCAAATCAAACTTTAAAACCATCACATAAAAGCACAACAAATGGGCACACAAGTCCGGTGCCCGGAGTCCCTCCAAGGGAGCTCCCGGTCTTAGTTGAACATCTGCCCGGAGGCCCTCCTCAGGCGCTCCCGGTCTTAGCTGGTCTTCTACCCGGAGGCTATTCCCAAGCGCTCCCGGTCTTCCATAGGCAGACAAATAACAAACAATAAGATTTTTTTAACAGACACCGGCTTGGAACAGTACCGGTTCTTGAAAACATCTATGTCCGTCACTCCTGTTTACTGGTATCTCACGCAGGGTGGTAAGCGCGTAGCCATTCAGCCCGCTGGGCCCTCACGTACTCGGAGAGGGATTGGCCGGGTAAGCGACGCAGCCTTTGAAACGGTTCATAATTTGGCTGTAGCTCTGGTTCTCCGGCCTCCGGTTTTGGCCCCTCAGCCCCCGGCGGGGGTGATGGGGTAGCTGGACGGGATGGCTGTGGGCTGCCAACAACAATCACCGGATGCGACACCATGCTCTGGCGAATCGCCAAGATCGCCGGTGCTTCCTTCGCCTGATCCCCTTCTGCCGGCTCAGCTACCGGTTCAGCAACTGCTTCTGGCGATGCCGCCGGAGTGCTTCTTGGCCGACAAACATCAGCAATCACCGGTTTCTGCTGCGTGCGTCTCCGGTACTGGCAATCTTCCCACTCCATCTCCTGCTGCCACTGCGCGGCCTCCTGGACAGTGGGCATACGGGTCACTCCCACTGCGAACAGGCCCCGGCAACCCACTTCTCTTCGGAACTTTACTTTCTCACCCGGATACAGGGTATGGAGACATTGTGGTAACCCCTCAGTGTCCAAATTGACCCGATTATAAAAGAAGTGCTCTCCGGTCTCGTCATCTTCTATAAACCCGTATCCCTCGGCCTGATTAAACTTGACCATGGTGCCAATGCTACACTGCCGGTCAAATTCTTCACTGCGGGACCCGGCCATCATTTCCCTTGCCACGGTCTCGGCCAGAAGCCGTTCTTGCACCGGATTTATCTCAGGCGGTGGGGACTGTCGCCGGGTTAGGGGCGACGGCTTCACTGGCTCCCAGAAAAACCCCCACTCATCCTCCTCCAACTTTGTGGTATTTTGCCAGCCCGGGGCCTGGACTTCTGTGGGGGGCGGAGGCCCTACCTTGACCGACGCAGCCGCCTCCGGACTTTGAAGGGGTGCTCCGAGTGTCCCGCTTCCCAGCGTCAGTTGGGTCGTATAGGTGGCCCGGACTTCTGTGGTCGTCTCCCCGGTAACAGCATCCCACGAGGTGACCCACGTGACCTTGGCGGGCCTCTCCGGTCCTCCGGTCACAGCTGGTAGCGTTATGGTAGGTGCCTCTTCCACTACACTCCGCCTTGGGCGTCCTCTTCCTAGGCCAGTTGTCATCAGCACGCCTGCCTCAGCTCGTTTGCCTGCCGGTGTCTCCATGTTGCTTAGCGCAGGCCGTTGAGTTGGCGTCTCCCGTTGCTCTAGCTGTAATGGCGCCGAGAAAGGTGGAGGCGGACCTTCTTTTCCCGCTCTTGCATACACTCCACCCCTGGCCTCACTCACCAAGTCGACCCAGCCTAGGCGACGCCTCTTCTTTCCTGCAACGCCGCCCACGTCTCTAGTCTTCTGCAGCATCTTGGGGCAAGTGCCTCCCCTCTTTGAGCGGCGCACGCTGCACTTCTTCTTCACCGGCCAGCTCAGTGTTTTGCGTTTGGCGCCAATCTTTCGCGCCTCCTCTGAGTCCCTAAGGACGGCAGCCATCTTGCCGCCATCGTGTGACCTGTCCAACACATTAGGCACCACTTGTTCTTCCTCACAGTCTTGGGTCGGGGTTCTTTGCAGACAGGCTTCACCCTGCTCGCAGCGCCACTTTGTAACGGGGGCAGGGGGTGCCTTGGGGTTTTCTGTGATGGCCGCTTTATGCATCAGGCAGACCCCCGGCCCGGCCGTCACTGTTAGAACAGGGGTGTTGTTTGTGGGGCAGAGTGTGGATGGCAGAGGCATTTTGCCAGACTCAGGTAAACACCGCAGACAGGCATCTGGTGAACCACAAGGCATTTTATTGCACATAACTTCTATACAGTTTCGGTACACAAATCTTTCAGTTTCCAAATCACAATTCTTGCCGGGGGACTTCTCTTATTTCTCTTCAGCGGGCGTTACCCGGCTACTCTTGTTTCTTCAACTATTCTCATACTTCGGCTACTACAGGCTTTGCCCATAAACTTCTGCTTCTCTATCTATGCTTCTTCGGGTCTTACCCGTACACTGCTGGTTCTTGATCAAGGCACTTTTCTCTTTCTCTCTTTGGCTATCTGCCACGGTCGCTCCCACACTCTGCCCCGTTGCTTCTTCTCTCAGCACCAACAGACTCTCTCTACTACTACTCTCACTCTGCTCCAGAGCCCTCTAACCCTCCCCCTAGGCTGTCCTACTCCTCCTTCTCCTGTCACTGTTCCCAGAGGGACCACCCTCCACCCTGTCACCTAATGGGGACCCCGGTTATCACTATAACCACAGATAACATCACATCGCTGGCCACCACACTGTGGGGCATCTTCAGGGGGGAAACGTCCTTTTCACCACCAGGGGTCCGTCCACCCCTTACACTTGATCCACGAATCTCCACATCCGAGATCGCGGTTCAATATAACAGGCTACCGGGGCTGGTTTCTGGCCCGATATAATCCTACTAACGGGACCAGGCTTATACCTTAACTGATAACTGGTGGCAGCATAATACTGCACCAAGCAACCTTATGTACCCCTGGGATTGCAAAACATCACGTGTTGGCGGAAATGACAAGGCCGTACCATGTGGTCACAACATATTAGAGACGTTAGGGTGGGGCTGTGAGGTGCAGCTTCATCAAAATAACAATGAAAGGTGTCACCTAATGAGTAGACAAGCTACGAGGACAAGCAAAAGGGTAACAATGTGTTGAACGTTTGACTTTCAGGCTCCATATCTCTCCATCCTCTACAGCTCTGAGCGTGAGACCTTCATTTTATAGACAATCCTCTTGGCTTGTCATACATAATGTGACTTGCAGATATTTAGCATATGACGTCTGACCAGATTGACCCGGTTACCGTGGCCCCGAAATCGGAGGCGATGGAAGAAGGCGATTCAGGTTCCAATACCCCAGAAGCTACATGGGTGCCACGTTTTGGAGGAAACGGCCGTAGGATGATACTGTTGTCACACGCACAGATGGCATTGGAGATCATGGAGATGGAAACAGAGTCCACTTCAGATGAGGAGATCTCAGTTGATACCATGAAAGTAGTGCCTATCTGCCATCGCTGTGGTTTACCAGGGCACTTTGCAAGAGTGTGTCCAGGAGGTACCCAACGCTAAAGGGACCGGAGCCTGCATGTTTTAAAGTTTTATATGGACCTTTGTTGAACGTTCTCCAGTGTTCAAAAGGAGGCTGTCGGAGACCGTCTGAAGGGTTCCTGATGGAAGGTGACAGAAAAGTTCTGCTATAATTAGACTGTGCCCTCCTTGTTGAACCTTTTCCACCCTTTGTTATAGGGAAAAGACCATCAGGGCCTTGGATGGTGCAGTGCTGGTAGACGGCACCAGGAGGCCCCGGTGGGGGTCGGCGCAAAGAGCAACGGCTACCACGTTGCTCAGGACTTCTATAGAGTCGTCTATTACAACGCCCGGGACCTTAACCTGGTCACGGACCCACAGTAGGTTTGCAAGGGGTCAGGTTTGGGTGGCTGGTTAATGGGATCCGGGACATTGGGACTGGACTGGGGGTGGACGGGGATGAGGGTAAAGCCAACCTGCTGAATGACTTTTTTTCTACGGTTTTTATACAAGAAAATGCCATGGCAGATGACATGACCAGTGATACCATAAATTCACCCTTGAATATTACCTGCTTAACCCAGCAGGAAGTACGCCGCCGCCTCAAAATCACTAAGGGTGACAAATCTCCGGGCCCGGATGGCTACACCCCAGAGTACTACAGGAATTGAGTTCTGTGATAGATAGACCATTATTTTTAATCTTCTCAGATTCCTTAATAACAGGGTCGGTACCGCAGGACTGGCGCATAGCAAATGTGGTGCCAATATTCAAAAAGGGGACAAAAACTGAGCCGGGAAATTATAGGCCGGTAAGTTTAACCTCTACGGTTGGTAAAATCCTTGAGGGTTCTTGAGAGATGCTATACTGGAGTATCTCAAGAAAAATAACCTTATGACAGAGTATCAACATGGGTTTATGAGGGATCGATCCTGTCAAACTGATCAGCTTCTATGAAGAGGTAAGTTCAAGCCTGGACCAGGGAAATGTAGTGGATGTTGTGTATATGGACTTTTCAAAAGCTTTTGATACGGTGCCACACAAAAGGTTGGTACATAAAATGAGAATAATGGGGATAGGGGAAAATATGTGTAACTGGGTTAAAAACTGGCTCAGTGATAGGAAACAAAGGGTGGTTATTAATGGTACGTACTCGGACTGGGTCTCAGTTCATAGTGGGGTACCACAGGGGTCAGTATTGGGCCCGCTTCTTTTCAACATATTTATAAATGACCTTGTTGGGGGCATGCGGAGTAGAATTTCAATATTTGCAGATGATACTAAACTCTGCAGGGTAATCAATACAGAGGAGGATAATTTTATATTACAGGGAGATTTATGTAAATTGGAGGATTGGGCTGAGAAGTGGCAATTGAAGTTTAATGTAGATAAATGTAAAGTCATGCACTTGGGTAGAGGAAATAACATTTATGATTATGTACTTAATTGTAGAACACTGGGTAAAACAGACACAGAAAAAGACTTGGGTGTATGGGGGGATGGTAAACTTCACTTTAGTGGCCAGTGTCAGGCAGCTGCTGCCAGGGCTAATAAAATAATGGGATGTATTAAAAGAGGTAGAAGTGTTCATGAAAAAATATAGTTCTACCTCTGTACAAGTCACTAGTGCGACCGCACTTATATACTGTGTACAATTCTGGTCACCGATATATAAGAAGGACATAGCTGAACTGGAGAGGGTGCAGAGAAGAGCGACCAAGATTATTAGAGGAATGGGTGGGCTGCAATACCAAGACAGGAAAAACGAAGGCTTAGGGGGGATCTAATCACAAAGTATAAATATATGAGGGGACAGTACAGAGACCTTTCCAAAGATCTTTTTACACCTAGGCCTGCGACTGGAACACGGGGGCATCCGCTACGTCTTGAGGAAAGAAGGTTTAATCATAATCACAGACGAGGATTCTTTACTGTACGAGCAGTGAGACTATGGAACTCTCTGCCGCATGATGTTGTAATGAGTGATTCACTACTAATATTTAAGCAGAGCCTGGATGCCTTTCTTGAAAAATGTAATATTACCAGTTATGTATATTAGATTTTATGACAGGGTATTGATCCAGGGAAATAGTCTGATTGCCGGATGTGGACGAAGGAAGGAGATTTTTTCCCCATTGGAACTTGTTTGCCACATTGGGGTTTTTTTTGCCTTCCTCTGGATCAACATGTTAGGCTACGGGTTGAACTAGATGGACTTAGAGTCTCCCTTCAACCTTAAAAACTATGATATGATACTATGATATGATACTATGATATGACTGTTGCAGGAAGAGGCTGCAACGGAGCAGGTTGAGCCTCCGCTACTACTGAAACCGGGAGTGTTCCACCGTTGGAATGATGAACTCGCAAAGTTTCCCGTAGCTTTTAAGTACCAAGCCTCACTATTTTGGGATGAACCTGTGTAAATAAAAATGTTCTTTTTCTATTTTTCACAGTTTAAAAAAAATAAAAAAAATAATAAACCTCTGATATCCTGTAGCTCGAGGACGAGCTACGTTTAACCAAGGGGGAATGTGACGCCCTAGCCTATCAGGTCGTCACAGGGTATTGTGCAATCTACCCTTCTGTGCAATATCCACCTCCTCCTTGGTTAGGGGTCCCTAACTTTTGGTGTTGCCAAAACCAGCTAATCAAAATCCTAGGAACACTCTGCACCACACCCACCAGACACACCAGTGGACGGCCTGAGTGGAATAGGGTCGCCCACTTAGGGGGTTGGTAAAGGGAGGTCAGGAGTGTCAGGAGTAGGCCAGTGTAGTATTGCAAGTGAAGGAGAGAGGAGGTCAGGAGCCGGGCTCCTTGGAAGTAACTAGGTGGCAGACGGTGGTCTGGGCCCAGTATGAGCTGGACCCCCAGTTGCGGGGGATCATGACAAGGGGCACGGTATTGTCATGGACGACAGCCGGCGGCCTTGTACCATCACCGGGCTGGGACCAGGGCACGACGGGGTACGTGGACTCTAGGTCAGGGAATAGCTTCAGGCAACCTGACAATTCACCCGACAGGAACGGAGCCTTCAAGATCCGCTCTCCATCCGCTCCAAAATCGGGGTACTAGCGTAATGAGGGGGATAGGACTTTCCACTAAAATGGTCCAGCAAATCCCAAGCGTGAACCCTGAGAGCAAGCTTTCTCAGTTGGCCATACTGGGGAGCGGGACCCGACTAAGAAGCTTCAAGCTACCGGGGCCAACTAAGAAGCAGACTAAGTGCCAGGGAAAAGGTCACAGATCATCAGGCAACACCACCGGGGACGGGACCCAAACGTGCTCCCCTCAGCGGCAGCGGTGTCCAGAACTTTGGTTTACCAAGTTGTCGGTGTCAGCTTTATGGACTGAGTGAGTACGTGACTCGCCCACCCCAGGGCTATGGGACACCCGGTGCCGGGCCGGACTAGTCCGGTGGTAGTCAGTGGTGGCTGGGCCCGGCTCCGTGGCCCTGGTGGGTGTCAGTAGAGTATGTGGCTTGATGACTAAAGTTTGTGTTCATGACGCCACCTGTGGTCTGCGGCTATTAAGCCGCCGCTGCTGTGTGAGGCCTCCGGGGTGATGATATAGCAGCAATGGTGGTACTGCTCCCCACAGGTGGAGCGGAGCCCCGGGGGCACTGTTAGTGCTCGTGAAAGTCTATGGTGTTGTGTGGCTAACACGGTGCAGGGCCGACAGGCAATGAAAGAACCAGGCACAAACAACAGTCTCTTTACCTTTTCCTCTTTTACTTTGGAAACAGTCCAGTCCTGGGAGACCGTTACAGGTGGTGAAGGGGATCCGGTCGGCCTGGAAGTACTTGGGGGGATCTTTCTGGCCAGCTGAGTATGAAGCCTACTCCTGTGCTTTTCTTTGTTATGATAGGACCCTGCTTCTCTGAATCCAGAAATGCCCCTCTTTGCTGCAGGGACCCATGGTACGTCCCTTTCCCTCTGTAGCAGGCTGCGCAGGCCCTCTCTGGTGCTTCTCTGCTGGAGTCCACACCGGGCCCTGATGCTGCAGCTGTACCTTCGGGCTGTTTATGGGCCAGGTGCTTGCAGCTCTCCTGCCCTTCGGATTCGGCTACCAGGGAGTATGTTAAGCCCTGGTGGCCACAGACTCCGATGTCCGAGTCTCTTCTCTGCCTCTCTGCTACTCCTGCTTCTCTGGGCCAAGCTACTCTAGCTCTAGGCCCCAGATCCACAGGACAGCACACTCTGCGTCTGTTCACTGTCACTTCTCTCTACAGACTGACTCTACTTCCTCCCTCAGGTCAGACTTGAGGAAGGCTCCCTGGAATTCCAGGTTCAGAGCTCCCCCTGCTGGCCGGAGGGAGAACTGTGGTGGATGTTAAACTTGCTGGCCATTGGACCTCCCCATTACCTCCAGGCTCAGCATTAACCCTTTGGAAGGGCAAGGCTGTTGTGGCGACCAGGTCCTGGGGCGCCACACTCCCCCTTAGTTAAATTCAGTACTCCCGGACTGTAGAAAACAAAACAAGACATACATGTTACAACCTTAAACAACTTTAAGAGTCCAGTGTGGCTCCCAGCCGGGTGTCCATTACACTGCTCCATGGGGGACCCGCCGCGATAAAACCCCCAACGTAGGCTCTGGTCGTGCGTCAGAGCATTGATGACCCCACTCTATGCACGCCGGACGGGTTTTTCTTCAGGGGTGCTGAGCACACTGGTGCTAACTATGTACAGCTAGGTGTTGGCCACCCATAGTCCAGTGGCCCAAGTGTCCATTTTCTCAATCAAAAAAGAAAAACATTTTGTACACAACATTACAGACATTTCACATAACTATTTACATTCAATTAAGTACTCTTTCTTTTTACTCTCTATACCTTGGAGGGGGCTGTCCCCGAGTGCTGCGTTGAGACCTGCGTAGCTCTGGTGTTTGTCCCTGACTACTTGGTGTGTCTTCTACCTCAGCACTACAGGTAGGCCTAACCCCGATAGGTAAGCGTGATGATTGCCTATGTGGTCTAAGAGTCGCCAAGGGTATGACAGGTTCACCACTGACAGGGGGTTGATTCTCCTGTTCCACTGCTGGCGTGTCATCTCGTGTTGGAGCGGGCGGTTCTTTAGGTGGATCTGGAACCTCTTCTGTTTCTGGCTCGACCAACTGCGGGAACGTCAACACTGGTACCACTATGGCATTGTTTATTCGGGTCCAAGTTTTGGGGAATTTTCCAAGGATTGTTTGGATCATCTCTTCCTCTTTTTCTGGACTTTGGGGACTTTCTTGTACTTCCTCTACTTCTTTTTGGATTCTGCACCGTTCGGGGCATGCTTTCAGGCGGTCTCGAGAAACTGCCTGATAGGTCTTGCCTTCATCTTTGCTTATGAGGCATACCTTACTATTGTCAAAGTTGGAGGGGATAATGGTGTAGGGTTCATTCTCCCACTGATCATCTAATTTATGCGCCCTCCGCTTTTTCTTGAGGACCTGTTCTCCAGGTGCTAAGGGAGTTGCTGGGGCTGCTTGATTGTAGTTCTTTTCTTGTCTCGTTCTTGCTTGAGACAGGCTCCTTTCTACGCATTCCTGGACCTTGCTGTACTGCTGTTGTCGCTCTGTATCCCAATCTTCTATCTCCTGAACCTATTCTGTATCTTCCTCATAGCAATGAATCCAACCGCTCTAATTATCAGTCCCTTAGATAACTGTATGGTTTTACTCACTCTACGGCTTCCACAGATAGCTCAACTCAGCACAACGATGACTTGTAGGAAGACAAGGAGAAACGCTGTAGTTTTCTTCTAGAATCTTGTATTAAGTACAAAGTAAATGCAGGTGAAAAGGAATAATCTGTACAGGGTTGCAGACATGTCTCTTCAGCAATGATTTCTCTAGACTAAACTGAAGGAGAAGGGAGGAGCATTCTATACAGAAGCCAACTAAGGGAGGTACATAGGGACAAACTTCATACAGTCTAATCTACCTAGTAACAATAAAGGAATTTCCTGATAGGAGGAAAAATATGCAATGCAAGAATTACATACAACAGGTTGTTCCCATTCATGGGACACAACACTCCCCGTCTGAAATCATATGATTTCACAAGTCCTTCTACGACGTAAGGAGTCGATCCTGTCCCTCGATGTCACGAAACCTGTAACGAGATAAGAGACAACACAAAAAATGCAACGTAATGCACTGAATTCAAGTCCATGCTTTGTTGATGACGCATTGTCCTTGCGTAAAAAATGAAAAAGTAGAAAAATGTTAAACATGAATTCAAGTTCAACAAACCCATCTTCAGATTGGGGAAGCCGCAAACATGCCAACTCTTCCTCCAACCCAATAATCCAACGGTAAAGTTTTAATCCAAAGGAAAAGTTCAAGGTTCATTAGACACGGACAGTTGTGTCTCCGTACAGCAGGGGTAAGGAAAGGTACGCTCCCCGCCGTGGCAGTGTCCAATGACAAAGTTAGTTCATGTAACGTCCTCCTTTGGTAAAAGTAGCACGAGTTCGGTGACTGGACGAATCACACATATGTGCCAGCCGTGGCACGTTGAAGACTTGTAGAAACAGTGAGCGATGTGAATAAGACGAGCTATGGCTCGTACCGCAGATGACCAACTTGAGAAGCGCTCGAAGCGATGAGGTCTCAACTTCTGTTTTGATGTCACTGAAGTGTAGCAAGCGGAGATGATTGGTCTAATTTCCTTGTCGGATTCTGGTTCCACCAGCTCGTACATGTTGTCAGCGTAGTTATCGCAGGTCTCCTCGTATAAGATACTTGGAGGTGTCAGCCACATGTTGTCGCCGAGTTTGGATGCAGCAGTGAGTCTCGTTCCTCAGTCAGCTGGATTTTGTTCGGTGGGAATGTGGTGCCACTGTTCAGCATGATCTCTGTTGAGGATATTTTGCGTAATCTCGACAAAGCATTTCTCCATCTCTGGTTGTCTTTCCAAAGTGCGTTTTAGAGAGGAGGACCTTGCGGTTGCTTGCTGGGAGTTGTTTGGCAACCTTGGCCTTGGAGACCGAAAGGGTAATGGGGCTACCCAACTGTTAGAGAGTCGTTTTGAGAGAACTCTTTATCCATAATCTTTATGAATTCTTTGTCTTATCTCATCGAAGCCAATTTGTTGTCTTTGTTTGTAGACTCGAACGCTGTTGACCCGAAGTCGTCATCCCAGAGATGATATGCGTTCGCGCAGTCGGGAGGCTGCTGTCGCCACTTGGTGTCGCTCAGCCTCTCTTTCACCCCGCAGTGATGCGGACATGGTTGAAAGTGAGTGCCGCGACCGTTTGGGAGGATGTGCGTCTTGTAGGAGGAGATCGCGTCGGGACTCTTCACTTTGCCTACGCAGACGTTTCCTATGATCACCCCACCTAGGTCGTAGCGCTGAGCGAATGGCGCATCGTGTGGCCCGTTGATGTGTTGGCGTACCTTGTGTAGCCGGAGGATGTCCCTTCCAATCAGAATCAGGATTTTTGCACTATGATCAAGAGGTGGGATCTTGCTGGCAATAGTTCTCAGGTGAGGGTGGTGAAGAGCTGCCTCTGGCGTTGGAATCTCTTCCCGGTTAGCCGGTATCTGGTTGCACTCGACGAGTGTCGGTAGAGGTATCTCTACGGTATTTTCAAGAGATGTTACCACGAGACCACTGGCTCTTCTTCCGCAAGCTTCTGAGATGCCGCTGCAAGTGCCTAGTGTATAAGGGTAGGCATTTCCTTTTAAGCCGAACAAGTCAAAGAGTTCAGACCTGGCAAGTGACCTGTTGCTCTGGTCATCCAGGATGCTGTACACCTTCACGGCCCTTTCTGGGTGACCTTTGGGATATACCCTTACTAGGCATATTTTCGCACAAGACTTGTCCCAGAGATCTTCTCCGCAGACTGCGGTGCACGATGAGGATACTGTGAGGTGGTTTGCAGCTTGGCCTGTACTCTCCCCGCCATGACTTGTGGTAGGAGAAGGTGTAGGTGCAGGATCAGGCTGAGATGGGTGCAGCGCTTGTACGTGATCTGTGCTGTCACACTCCATGCACTTAATCGTAACCTTACAGTCCTTGGCAAGGTGTTCTGTAGAGGCACAACACCTGAAACATACCCCAAACCTTTTCAAGAGTTCCTTTCGTTCTTGAAGGGGTTTCTTCCTGAAGCCAATGCACTTCTTCAGGGGGTGTGGCAGTTTGTGAATAGGACATTGGCGGTTTGGATTTTCCGCCTTCCCGCCTTCAGTGCCATTGTCTGGTGCTGATGGTGTAGGTGGTAGAACATCAGTCTTTTTGACTGATACTGGGCCCCTACATTTCCTGTCATTTTGATGAGTGCTCTCATACCTGGGAGCTGGTGAAGTGGAGTCGGTGAGTTCTCCACAGGTGAAGCTGGGGTCTGCCTTACGTTCCGCGATGCCATTGATGAACTCGCAGAAGTAGGAGAATGGAGGGAAGGAGACTTGGTGCTCTTTTTTATAGTTTGTTCCTACCGTAGTCCACCTTTCCTGCACGTTGTAAGGGAACTTGGCGACTATGGGTTTCACCCCACGAGCGGTGTCCAGGTAGCTGAGGCCAGGTAGGTGTGTGTCTGTTTTGGCCAGCTGGAGCTCGGACAGCAGGTCGCTGAGTTCCTGGTACTTTGAAGCATCCTTGCTAGATATTTTGGGAAGGTCGTATAGTTGTTTCAGCAATGCATCTTCAATTGCTTCAGGACTGCCGAAGCCTTTCTCTAGCCTGTCCCATGCGGTTGCGAGACCAGTTGTTGGGTCGCTGATGTAGACGGATCTGAGTCTCTTGATTCTCTCAGTAGACCGTGGCCCTAGCCACCTGATTAGCAAGTCCAGCTCTTCAGCAGCTGTAATGCCGAGGTCACGCGTTGCGGTTTTGAAGGCACACTTCCACCCTCTGTAGTTTTCAGGCTGGTCGTCATACTTTGTGAGACCGGTGTTGGTGAGTTCTCGGCGGATCATGTACCTTGCAAAGTCGGACATGTCTGATCTTTGCGACGTTTGGGGCACATTTGCTGACTGCGTGGTGCTGGTTGCGTGATTCGTAGCTTCTTGGTTCGGGAACATGGGAAAGTATGGAGTGGCGTAGGCATTTAGACCAGTGATCGGTTTGGTGTGTACAATCTCTGTTGTATACGGGTCTGGAACTACACGGTTGTTGGGAGTGTAGCGCCCTGCCGGCATGTTAAGTTGCATGTAGACATGGGCATACGGAGGTTGCTGATGCGCAGGGTGTGGCTGGGCATTGGAATATGAAGCTGGTTCAGGCTTGAAAGTCTGAGGTGCATTGGACTGACCTGGAAGGCTGGAAGCTGTAGGTGGATCAGTGTCTTGAGGCTCTGGAGAAGTGTTAGCACTGACGGGAATGTTGATGGTAGTTGGCGGTTCGTCGGCTTGGCTCAGCACGTAATCTCTTGTACGCTTAAGTGAGTCTTCTGTGTCGAGATCACACAAACTGGCGCTGCCTTCTTGGCTCCCACCCAGAGCTTGCTCAAAGACTTTTAGCCTTGCCATGGCCGCCACATGTTCACATTCCTTCTGAAGGGCTTCAATTTCTGCTTCCTTGCGTGCAGATTCTGCTTTCCTCTCTGCTTCTCTGCGTGCAGATTCTGCTTTAATCTCTGCTTCCTTGCGTGCAGATTCTGCTTTCATTTCTGCTTCCTTGCATGCAGATTCTGCTTTCATCTCTGCTTCCTTGCTTGCAGATTCTGCTTTCATCTCCGCTTCCTTGCGTGCAGATTCTGCTTTAATCTCTGCTTCTCTCTGGGCGAAGATGGCGTGTACTTTTGTTGTTTCTGCTTCAGCGCGCGCCTTTATGAGATGCTCGCTGAGGGTTGAGTACCTTGATGAGCCTGATTTGAGTGAGTGCCTTGAGCTCTTAATGGACCTGGATTTGTAAGATGCCGCTCCTGACATTTGCGCAATTTTTGCTTCAGTCTCGCTCACAATGTTGCGCACAGTGCGGTCTCGTTCAGCATTAAGCTGTTGGAAGTCCTGTAGTTCTTTTTCAGACTCAGACGTATTTGCTCTCAGCAGGGTAGAGGAATATTTTTTACAAATCTCTTTGTAGGACTGGTATGCTGCGTACAATTGTTCCAGGGCTCCCTCCGGTGGTAGCTCATGAGCACCGGGCACAGATAAAACAGTCACTTGTTTTTGCACTCTTTGCCACAATAATGCTGTGTGGGTAAACAGTTCACTTCTGGCTGTTTCTAGGTTCTCTTTAACCTTCCATGTTGGTTTGGTCAACCGCTTAGATCTTTCACTGCAATGTAAGTGTGAGTCCCTGTCTTCCTCTTGTTGCTTTAAAGCAGGTAGGGAAATTGTTCTCTTTGACTCCATCAGGAAGGGTGAATGCTGCCTGCACTGGTTGTCAGGGAAACAATACAATGTTGCAATCTCTGCAGTCTGTTTTGCAGGATGTATTTACTGAGTCTCTGGCTGCAATTTACAATTAGCTTATGGGGGATTCTTGGTTTATAGCTGCACACAGTTCTGATAACAGGTTAATACTTTACAGGGCATTTTGTCTGAAGCTGCTATAAAGTTTTATGCTGTGGCTTGTTATCAGCCCCTTGGGGTAATCCTTTCTCTGGATTGTATGCTGTATAGCACTCCTGGAAACAGGTTATTTACTGATATATGAATACTAATCCCGGTCACAGCTAATCCTTTTCACTATTCTGTCTCTTCCTTGTAGCAATGAATCAACCGCTCTAATTATCAGTCCCTTAGATAACTGTATGGTTTACTCACTCTACCGGCTTCCACAGATAGCTCAACTAAGCACAACGATGACTTGTAGGAAGACAAGGAGAAACGCTGTAGTTTTCTTCTAGAATCTTGTATTAAGTACAAAGTAAATGCAGGTGAAAAGGAATAATCTGTACAGGGTTGCAGACATGTCTCTTCAGTAATGGTTCCTCTCTAGACTAAACTGAAGGAGAAGGGAGGAGCATTCTATACAGAAGCCAACTAAGGGAGGTACATAGGGACAAACTTCATACAGTCTAATCTACCTAGTAACAATAAAGGAATTTCCTGATAGGAGGAAAAATATGCAATGCAAGAATTACATACAACAGGTTGTTCCCATTCATGGGACACAACAGAACCGCTTCAGGTGACATAGTCCCCATCTCAAAGTCTACAGGTAACTTGCCAGGTCTTGCTCGCATCAGGTAAGCAGGGCTGCAGTTGGTCGAATTTACCGGGATATGGTTGTACAGGTCTACCAGATCTGGTAACTTCTCTGGCCATTGGTTTCTTTCTTCCAGAGGTAGAGTCTTCAGCATATCAATAACCACATGGTTCATCTTCTCGCACAATCCATTGGTTTGGGGGTGGTACGGTGTGGTTCTGATTTTCTTACAACCGTACATGTTACAGAACTCTTGGAACACTTCTGCCTCGAATGCAGGACCCTGATCAGTCAGTACCCTTTCCGGATAACCGTGAGGTCGACAAAACTATGCCTGAAATGCTCTCGCTGCTGTTCTGGCTGTCTGGTCCTTCACAGGCACTACTACCAGGAAACGAGAGTAATGGTCCACAATGGTGAGGGCGTACACATAGCCTGACCGGCTTGGTGTTAACTTCACGTGGTCCAGGGCCACCAACTCCAGGGGCTGCTTCGTGACAATTGGCTGTAGGGGAGACCTCTGGCTGGCATCATCTTTCCGCCTCAGATTACACGGACCACAGTCTCGGCACCACTTCTCGACTGTCTTTCTCATGTGCACCCAGCAGAACCGATCACGGAGTAGGGTCTCCAACTTCTTCCACCCGAAGTGTCCTGCGTTATCATGATAAGCTGCTAGGACCATTGGAGCATCCCTCTGTGGGACCACTATCTGCCAGACGAGTTCATTCGTTAGCCAGTTGACATATCTCTTGCACAGCTTGCCTTGGTATGTGAACAGTCGTCCCCTCTCCTTCCACAGCTGCTGGGCTTCTTCTGGAGCATCTGGGCCAAGATGGGTCTCAGCTTGTGCTAGCTTTTCTTTGACCAATCGCACGGCCGGGTCACCGTTCTGTGTCTCCCAATTATGGTGGAGTAATGGGTTGACTGAGACCTCGTGCTGGCTCGAGCGCTTCACTCCTACAGCATGCTCACACTGGGAAACACCTTGGTGATGGAAAGCCGGTAACTCTATCTCTTCGAGTTCATCCAGGTCTTCTCCAGACTTGGGTAAGTGAGGCATTCTGGACAGCGCATCAGCATTGTTATTCTTCTTGCCAGCCCGGTACTTGATGGTAAAGTCAAAGTTAGACAGCCGGGCCATCCATCGCTGTTCCAACGCACCTAACTTGGCTGTTGCCAGATGTGTCAACGGATTGTTGTCCGTGAAGATGGTGAACTTGGCCGATGCCAGATAGTGCTTGAAGCGTTCAGTCACTGCCCAAACAATAGCGAGGAACTCCAGCTTGAAGGAACTGTAGTTTTCTGGATTCCTTTCTGTGGGCCGAAGCTTCCTACTGGCGTAAGCTATCACCTTCTCTCTGCCTCCCTGCACCTGGGACAGAACTGCTCCCAGGCCCACGTTGCTGGCGTCTGTGTACAGTACAAACGGCTGGCTGTAGTCAGGGTAGGCCAGAATTTCTTCTCCCGTGAGAGCCCCTTTCAGCCGGACAAAGGATGTTTCTATTTGGCTGCTCCATTCAAATGGAGGGCTCTGCTTCTTAGCCTGCTTTGGCTGGCCCACCAGGAGATCTTGAAGGGGCGCTGCTATTTTTGTGAAACCATCAATGAACCTTCGGTAGTAGCCCACCAGCCCAAGGAACTGCCGCACCTCCTTTACCGTGGTGGGTCTTGGCCAGTCCTTGATTACGGTGACTTTCTCCGGATCAGGTGCCACACCTTCTGCGCTGACCACATGACCCAGGTACTGTACCTTTTGCTTCAAGAGGTGACATTTGGACGGCTTTATCTTCAGGCCATATTTCGACAAGGACTCAAACACTTCTGCTAAGTGCCTCAGGTGGTCTTCATAAGTCTTGGAGTAGACTATGACGTCATCCAGGTACAACAGCACGGTTTCAAAGTTGTGGTGGCCCAAGCAGCACTCCATCAACCTTTGGAATGTCCCTGGGGCGTTGCAGAGCCCGAATGGCATACAGTTGAACTCACAGAGGCCCATTGGTGTCGTGAATGCAGTCTTCTCCTTGTCCGCCTCTGCCACGGGAACCTGCCAAATACCCACTGGTGAGATCCAAGGTGGAGAAATAGTTAGCTGACTTTAAGGCTGTTAGTGACTCCTCTATTCTGGGCAGTGGATAAGCATCTTTATGTGTAATGCGGTTAATTTGCCTGTAATCTACGCACATTCTCATTGTACCATCTTTTTTCTTTACGAGCACTAGTGGAGCTGCCTAGGGGCTACAACTATCTCTGATAACCCCAGCCTCCTTCATTTCCCGTAACATTTCTTTGGCACGCTGATACTGTGCGGGGGGTACAGGGCGGTATCTCTCTTTAATGGGATGATGATCACCCATGGGGATTTGATGTTTAACCCCTTTCACCTACCCAAAATCTAGGGGGTGTTTGCTGAAGACCCGCTCGTACTCCTGTACCACCCGGTAACCCCATGCTTTTGGTGTGAGAGGGTGGAGTCGGTGCCCACATGTAATTTTTGGCACCAGTCTTCCAGCTGCCCCTTGGAGCCATTGTCTTCCGCCTGGTCGGACGGGATCAAGGGTTCCACTGCTTTGATGGTATTGTTGCTGACAGTGTACAGTTTTGCTACAGTGGCGTACCGGGGCAATTTGGCCTCCTCCTCCCCACAATTCAGGACACGGACGGGCACTCTCCCCTTGCAGACGTCTGCTACCCCTCTGGCTACCAGGACTCCAGGCCTACTGTCTGAATACACCGGTTCTACCAAGGCATGGTAATCCTGACCCTTGAGGCCTATTGCTGCCCGACACCATATCAACATTTCACTTCTTGGGGGGATTGCAATGGGGAGGGGGTCACTTACCCTCACACTGCCAATTTCTCCTCCGGCCAGCTCTACCTGCTGCCTCCTCATCAGGGCTCTGATCTCCCTCTGTAGGGCACGCTGCTGCCCGGAGCTGGCAGTTTCAGATGCCTGCTGCAACAAAACTATCACTTCGGCAAGACAATTTTCTATCACATTTGTACCAATGGTTAGCAGTGGGTCAGATTCTTTGCGATCAATATCTACAATTATCATCCCCTGACATGGCAATTCCACCCGCCCCACTTTAATGGTTACTTCTTTGTACCCAATTTGAGGTAAGGGCTGACCGTTACTGGCCACAATTGTTAAATCATCATCTGGGCCATGGTCAATGTCTGAATCAGCCCAATATCTTTTGTACAGTTTATAAGGGATGGTTGTTACCTGGGACCCCGTATCCAGGAGGGCATTCAAAGGGATCCCATCCAGCACAATAGGAAGGACCGGTCGTCCTCCCACATACTTGCTGCGGCTGGGGGTTGAGCCGGGCTTCCTTACACCTGGGGGTTAGCTCCTGGCCCCAGGCTCGGCCCATTTAAAGGACAGTGTCGTGCAATGTGGCCCGCCTGGCTGCAGCGGCGGCAGATCTGTTGTCCCGTTGAATCATACCGGTCTGTGTCTTTTCCTCGGGTCGGCGGAATCCTCCTCTGTCGCATCCATGGGACGTCATCTGGGCTGGAGGCCAACTCGATTCTTGCAGGCGATGGGGTCACTTGTAGAGACTGCACGGTCTTGGCAAGGGCAGCTACAGTCTTGGTCAGCTCCCGGACCTGCTGTCTGAGCTCTGCAGTGGGGTCCTTTTTCAGGGACTGCGCCTCAGCCCCTGCAGTGGCTCGTGTTGCAGGCACCACCCCGGGGTACGTGATAGCAAGAGGCCGGAGGGGTACTGGGTCATTCGGTGTAGATTCTCTCAGTACCCGGATGGCCTGGTCCTTAAACTTTGCAAAGTCCAAAGCAGGGTTCTGCAGGACCAGGATACGCAGCTGGGTCCTGTGGGCATCTGACAGGAGCCCCTCTATGAACTGCTCAGTTAGGAGCTTGTCTTCTTCACGTACACTCTCTGGGTCCACCTGTTTAACTGCTTTCAGGGCCTCCTGCAAGTTTAAGGCATAGTCCCTTATGCTGTCTGTGGCCCGTTGTTTGCACCCAAAGAATCTCATCTTTATTTCTGCTGCGGTGCGGGTGTCAAAAGTACTCTTTAGCTTGGCCAGTATCTGGGTTGCTGTCCCTTTATCTGTATCAGGCCAGGACTTCACTTCACGCTGGGCTGCGCCGGCTAGCTGTCCCATTAATATGCCCACCTTCTGGCTCTCAGTCAGAGGATACACCCGGAACAAGCTGTGCAGGCTTTCTCTGAAGTCGCTCAGGGTATGGGACTCCCCGGAGTACTGCGGCAGCCATTCCGCTCCCGGGATGTACGGCATTGGGATCGGCATTACCGGCGCTACAGCGAGGGCTGGGGCGACGGCGACTGGGATTGCTTCGGCTGGTGCCGCGGCGTCTTGGGCTATGGCAGCCACCTGCCCTTCCTCCGAGTCGGACATCTTCCTCCCCCTTAGTGAACCTTACCAGGCTCCGTTCACTTTTCAAATTCACTTCCGGGTCGCGCGGGGTTAACAGCGCTCTGCTCTGATGGCGCGCTCCCTTCGCGCTCTTTGTCAGGCACGCCCCCTTCTTCCTGCGCTCGGCGAGGCTAATGGCGGCGGCAGTTTGCAAACAGTAACACAGTCTTTTAAGCACAGTTTCTGCAGGCGCACAGTACCCGGTGGGACCGGGCACGAAATCCTGTTCGTGACGCCAAAAGTTGACTCGCCCACCCCAGGGCTATGGGACACCCGGTGCCGGGCCGGACTAGTCCGGTGGTAGTCAGTGGTGGCTGGGCCCGGCTCCGTGGCCCTGGTGGGTGTCAGTAGAGTATGTGGCTTGATGACTAAAGTTTGTGTTCGTGACGCCACCTGTGGTCTGCGGCTATTAAGCCGCTGCTGCTGTGTGAGGCCTCCGGGGTGATGATATAGCAGCAATGGTGGTACTGCTCCCCACAGGTGGAGCGGAGCCCCGGGGGCACTGTTAGTGCTCCTGAAAGTCTATGGTGTTGTGTGGCTAACACGGTGCAGGGTGAACAGGCAATGAAAGAACCAGGCACAAACAACAGTCTCTTTACCTTTTCCTCTTTTACTTTGGGAACAGTCCAGTCCTGGGAGACCGTTACAGGTGGTGAAGGGGATCCGGTCGGCCTGGTAGTACTTGGGGGATCTTTCTGGCCAGCTGAGTATGAGGCCTACTCCTGTGTTTTTCTTTGTTATGATAGGACCCTGCTTCTCTGAATCCAGCAATGGCCCTCTTTGCTGCGGGGACCGATGGTACGTCCCTTTCCCTCTGTAGCAGGCTGCGCAGGTCCTCTCTGGTGCTTCTCTGCTGGAGTCCACACCGGGCCCTGATGCTGCAGCTGTACCTTCGGGCTGTTTATGGGCCAGGTGCTTGCAGCTCTCCTGCCCTTCGGATTCGGCTACCAGGGAGTATGTTAAGCCCTGGTGGCCACAGACTCCGATGTCCGAGTCTCTCCGCTGCCTCTCAGCTACTCCTGCTTCTCTGGGCCAATCTACTCTAGCTCTAGGCCCCAGATCCACAGGACAGCACACTCTGCGTCTGTTCACTGTCACTTCTCTCTACAGACTGACTCTAATTCCTCCCTCAGGTCAGACTTGAGGAAGGCTCCCTGGAATTCCAGGTTCAGAGCTCCCCCTGCTGGCCGGAGGGAGAACTGCGGTGGATGTTAAACTTGCTGGCCAATGGACCTCCCCATTACCTCCAGGCTCAGCATTAAGCCTTTGGAAGGGCAATGCTGTTGTGGCGACCAGGTCCTGGGGCGCCACATACGCAATTGACCCTTTCACCCCCAACGGCACTTCCCAACTCCACCACCGAGGCCTGGTGCATCTCCCTTCCCATGGAGGGTCGCAACACCTGGCTGACCCTGTTATCACGGGATCCCCGTCACCAGCAGCGGTGGTGCCATCATCACCACGTCCCGTGGGTGGCGTCACAAACTCTCTCCCCAAACAAACGATCCCTTTTCACTCACGGGTGAGGAGCGCTGCTCGAGTCCCCGGGTCCGGCCCACCGCTCAAGCCACCGAGCAGCAGCAGCAGAAGCCCCGGACCCGAGCGTGGCGAGCGCGTCCCCTCCGCCCGCGACACTATCACCCTACGTGTCCTCTTCACATGGTCCAAAATCTCCTCTTCATCTCTGTTTTTAACCCTACCTATCCTCTGCACAGTTCTGTACTGCCCAACATCTCCTCCTCATGTCTATCTACCATCCTACCTATCCTCTCCAGTTCTGCACCACCCTACATCTCCTCCCATATCTCTTTTAATCACACTACCTATCCTCTCAATAGTTCTCCACCACCATACATCTCTGTCTGTCACCCTACCTGTCCTCTCCACAGTTCTGCACCGCCCTACATCTCCTCATTTCTGTCTATCACCTTCCCATCATCTCCACAGTACTGCATCCCTCTACATCTCCCTCATCTTTATCACCCTATCCGTCCCTTCTACAGTTCTGCATCACTCTATATCTTCTCCTCATCTCTGTCTATCACCCCACTTGTCCTCTCCACATGGTCCAAAATCTCCTCTTCATCTTTGTCTATCACCCCACTTGTCCTCTCCACAGTTCTGCAGTGCCCTACTTCTCCTTCTCATGTCTATCACCCTATGCTTCCTCTCCACATGGTCCAAAATCTCCTCTTCATCTTTGTCTGTGACCCTACCTATCCTCTGCACAGTTCTGCAGTGCCCTACATCTCCTCCTCACCATCCTACCTATCCTCTCCAGTTCTGCACCACCCTTCATCTCCTCCCATATCTCTTTTAATCACACTACCTATCCTCTCAATAGTTCTCCACCACCATACATCTCTGTCTGTCACCCTACCTGTCCTCTCCACAGTGCGGCACTGCTGTACATCTCCTCATCTCTGTCTATGACTTTACCTGTCCTCTCTTCTGCTAATGACCCAAGAGTGATACCCTCAATAATTCAAACATTCCACTCTGGTCTCCAGGACTTCTCATAAGCTGCACCAATTCTCTGGAAAGCGCTACCCAGGACAATTCAATTAATTCCTAATACCCACAGTTTTCGAAAAAAAAAACAAAAAACATCCCTATCAGTTTATTCTGCTGATTTTGTGAACATTATGAAATGACATCTTAACACATTGTTCACTCAAGTTAATCAGTTGATTGTGTAATGACTTCTAAAATTACAAACGGAAGTAGAAGTGAATAAAGGCCCCGTCACACTAAGCAACATCGCTAGCAACATCGCTGCTAACGAACAACTTTTGTGACGTTGCTAGCGATGTTGCTGTGTGTGACATCCAGCAACAACCTGGCCCCTTCTGTGAGGTCGCTGGTTGTTGCTGAATGTCCTGGGCCATTATTTAGTTGTTGCTGTCCCGCTGTGAAGCACAGATCGCTGTGTGTGACAGCGAGACAGCAACAACTAAATGTGCAGGCAGCAGGAGCCGGCTTCTGCGGAGGCTGGTAACCAATGTAAACATCGGGTAACCAAGAAGCCCTGTCCTTGGTTACCCGATATTTACCTTTGTTACCAGCCTCCGCCGCTCTCACTGTCAGTGCCGGCTCCTGCTCTGTGCAGATGTAGCTGCAGGACACATCGGGTTAATTAACCCGATGTGTGCTGTAACTATGAGAGCAAGGAGCCAGCGCTAAGCATTGTGCGCTGCTCCCTGCTCTGTGCACATGTAGCTGCAGCACACATCGGGTAATTAACCCGATGTGTGCTGTAACTAGGAGAGCAGGGAGCCAGCGCTAAGCAGTGTGCGCTGCTCCCTGCTCTGTGCACATTTAGCTGCAGTACACATCGGGAAATTAACCCGATGTGTGCTGTAACTAGGAGAGCAGGGAGCCAGCGCTCAGTGTGCGCTGCTCCCTGTTCTCTGCACGTGTAGCTCCGTGCACTGGTAACCAAGGTAAATATCGGGTTGGTTACCCGATATTTACCTTAGTTACCAAGCGCAGCATCTTCCACGCGGCGCTGGGGGCTTGTCACTGGTTGCTGGTGAGCTCACCAGCAACTCGTGTAGCGACGCTCCAGCGATCCCTGCCAGGTCAGGTTGCTGGTGGGATCTGTCGTGGAAACCTTGCTATACAAAAAAAGCTATAGGAGAAAGACAAATAGTCTCACACGTTTGCCAGTGTTAACTAAATCAAGTTGGTCGATCGATCGGAGAACAAGGACACACACACAGCCAATTGTGTCAGTGTGCTAGGCTTGTCTGAACCTCAGATGCCCAAGACACTAGTTTTATTACTATCACAAAGAAAGGGGCATGACCTAATAGATTACCTTAAATGGGTATATAGGTTGAAAATAAAAAAATCGTAAATTATGGATCCTGCTGCATTCCTAAAAGTCTAGTTCTGTCCAGTTTTCTGGACCTTCATTAACAAAGACATTTGAGACAAAAGCATCTTTATAACAAAGAGTACACCCTGTGTTATTGCTTTTATGAATAACACTTATGAAGCTAATATAAAAGTACAAAATTATAACAGATCGCTGGAGCATCGCAGTGTGACATCTCACCAGCAACCTCCTAGCAACTTACCAGCGATCCCTATCGTTGTTGGGATCGCTGGTAAGTTGCTTAGTGTGACTGGACCTTAAGAAAGAATGGAAAGAGAAAGTGTTTCCAGCGCAGAATGATGAACGCATTCAATGCATCAATAAAACGACCAATAAAACCGAAGAAAACAATGATGGTAACCAAGAAATGCAAATTTAAAAGAAGTGTTTTTGACAATTCCAAAAATCAGGTCTATGAGTGCGGAAGATGGGAACAACCACGAAAACAATCCGAAATCAATCCGAAAAAATAGGAGCCACAAGCAACAGAAAAAGTGCGGTCATTTTGCCAATAGAGTTTCTTTCCGTTCCTCAGAATTTGACATTTGCACCGCTCGTACCGAGGACTCAGACTCTGGTTCTCCTATGAAAGAAAAAAAAATTCAAAAAAGGGAAACGTCCCCCTCGGCAAAAAAGAGCAGGAGAAGAGGAGGAAGGAAACGAAGCACAAGTCCAAAAAAGCATCCAACCGTTATCATCTCAGGAATCGGATAGATGGGTATGACGCTGTGAATTATCGCTGACCCAAGGTATGAATTTACAATTCTCTACCTGAAGGTGACCATCGATAGCCGTGGTCTGGGTAACAGGTCCCTCCACCCCAACACCATATCGCCCCTGCTTCTGGGGTAACAGGTCCCTCCACCTCAACACCGTTTCGCCCTTGCTTCTGGGGTAACAGGTCCCTCCACCTCAACACCGTTTCGCCCTGCTTCTGGGGTAACAGGTCCCACCAACTCAACACCGTTTCACCCCTGCTTCTGGGGTAACAGGTCCCTCCACCTCAACACTGTTTCACCCTTGCTTCTGGGGTAACAGGTCCCTCCACCTCAACACCGTTTCGCCCTGCTTCTGGGGTAATAGGTCCCTCCACCTCAACACCGTTTCACCCCTGCTTCTGGGGTAACAGGTCCCTCCACCTCAACACCGTTTCGCCCTTGCTTCTGGGGTAACAGGTCCCTCTGTGGCGCCCTGGACAAGCCAGGTCATCACAGAACTACACCAACACACCCCACACCCCGGCTAAGCACACCGAAGTCAAACAGAAAATCCTTGTTGCCTTCCTCCAGGGGCTGATGTTCCCACCAGGGGGTGGGCCAGGCACTTGGTCCTGCCCACCGAGGAGTTCACAGTCCTGGAGGCAGGAAAAGAGTCCGTTTTGAGGGAGAGTTCAGTTGGAGAGCAATTTAGAGTTGGAGAGGAGTGAAGTGAAGTGAAATAAAGTGGTAGCAGAGGAGACTGAAGGCGTCCGGGTGTGTGGCCCGGACGGAACAGCAAGGTTGGCAGATGGTGGTGACCGTCTGCAGGAGAGGCTAATTAGAGCAAACCGTAAGGACCGTGGACGGGCAGTGGCCCGACGGTACCGGATCGGGGAGCAAAGAGAAGCCAGCACCATCCGGCAGGGCTTACGGACTCCGACCAGGCTAGGAGTCGCCGTTAAACCGGTCAAATCCGTTAGCGAAGGGAACCTCCGGGGTTTCCCAGCAGTCAAGACCCGATTGAAGGCAACAGCTCACACCGTGAAGGGAAACACAGTCACCGCCAAGGCTACAATTCCCAGGGCCAGAGCCTGCGGGCAAAAGGGGCTCCCTCAGCCTCCATCCAAGCTGGGGAGCGGGTTACCGGTGGGAACCCATTGGAACCGTAAACACAACACAGGTGCAGGGAAAGGCAGTCACCATCAACCTACCGGGAGAACTACCGCAGCCGTCTGTGGGACCCATCCATCCAGCCGTTTGTTTTACCGGAGACTTTGCATTCATCATTGGCTGAGTGAGTACCACCGTGCCGTGCGGCACAGCGCTGCCCCCGCGACCCTGCACCTCACCAGGCCCCGTAACCCGCCTGCCATCCATCCCTACCCCTCACCGGGCCCTGGGACAACCAACCCCCCTACCCACGGAGGGGAGAACCAACATCCAAGCTGCTCCCTGTCATTGCTCCCGGGATCCCCGTCCAGAGCAGCGGTGGTGTCACAACCTCACCACAACCGTGGGTGGCGTCACGGCCAATATCCCTAAACCAAACCACACCACCCCCTTTCACTCACGGGCGAGGAACGCCGCTCGAGTCCCCGGGACCCGGCCCACTGCTCGAGCCACCGAGCAGCAGCAACAGCAGCCGGACCCGAGCAGTGGGTGAGCGCAGCGTCCCCTCCTCCGCCCGCGACAACTTGGCGTCACGAACAGGATCTTACCACTCTGCTGTCTGGTAGAGGTGCGCCTTGTGACCGCCGGAGGTGTCCGGCCAGAAAATTTGAGAAGCCGCCATTTTGGGCGCGAAAAGTCCCCGCTTGAGCGTCTTCCCGAGTAGTGGAGGCGTGAAAGCCGCAGCCCCGCCCCTGTAGAGGAGGAGCCGGAAAAAGACTAAGGGGGACGCGGATGGAGAGATGGCGGCGTCCTCGAATTGGAGCGCGGGAGTACCCGCTACCGGAGCGTCTAAGCTCTGGGGGAACCTAGGAGGAGTAGCCTTTGAAGACTGCGGCCCGGGTGAGCTCCCTGCCGGGACTGCTGTGTGGCTGGAGCGGGAGCTAAGCCGGTTCTGCTTGAAGGTGAGGGCGCAGAGCCTGCAGCAACTGCTAGATTGGAAGGCGGAGATGCGCAGGATGGTTGCCGTAGTGGGGGCCCGTGAGCAAGGTGGTGTCACAACCTCACCACAACCGTGGGTGGCGTCACGGACAATATCCCTAAACCAATCCACACCACCCCCTTTCACTCATGGGTGAGGAACGCTGCTCGAGTCCCCGGGATCCAGCCCACCGCTCGAGCCACTGAGCAGCAGCAACAGCAGCCGGACCCGAGCAGTGGGTGAGCGCAGCGTCCCCTCCTCCGCCTGCGACGCCTCCACCTCAACACCGTTTTGCCCTGCTTCTGGGGTAACAGGTCCCTCCACCTCAACACCGTTTCGCCCTTGCTTCTGGGGTAACAGGTCCCTCCACCCCAACACCGTTTCGCCCTTACTTCTGGGGTAACAGGTCCCTCCACCCCAACACCATTTCGCCCTTGCTTCTGGGGTAACAGGTCCCTCCACCCCAACACCGTTTCGCCCTTGCTTCTGGGGTAAATGGTGTTGGGGTGGAGGGACCTGTTACCCCACAAGCAAGGGCGAAACGGCATTGGGGTGGAGGGACCTGTTATCCCAGAAGCAGGGCGAAATGGCGTTGGGGTGAAGGGACCTGTTACCCAGACCCCGGCTATCGATCGTCACCTTCAGGTAGAGAATTGTAAATCCAGACCTTGGGTCAGCAATGTCATTCTTGTATTAGGGCAGTGGATGTTGATGCCTCTGTACATAGCGCCCTTTATATTTCTCCGGCAGCTTATCGAGTGTCTTCAGTCTCCAGTGATTGTATGGGGGGGTTTCACCGGCTGCACTCTTGTATACACTATTTATATATGGGCCAGGTTGACGCATCGTGTGTCACATTTTATTTCAGTGTCATATATATATACATCCCTCCCTATACGCGCTTTGCACTAGATCCGGGTAGTTATTGCTGTCCTCTCAGGAATATCTCTGTTGTGTATTTTTTATTTATTTTTTAATGTGTTTTTAATCGATATAATATAATAATTCTTTTCGCATGAATCGCTCGCTTGTGTCCTTATATTGGGGACAATTTCAAATTCAAATTCAAATTCAAATATGCTTTATTGGCAGGACCAAAATACAATTAGTGTTGCCAAAGCAGGAGAAATACAGTAAGTGTGGTGGGAGGGGATCAGGGTTATGGGGAGTTGGGGGCACAATTTGGGCTCTGAAAGTCAATTTAGGGGCCTTATGTTCCCCTCAGCTTATGACATGTGGTGACATATTGGGCGGCGATCTCCACCATTGATTCCTGTTCCCCCAGTAGGAAGCGGAGTTTCATGTCCTCGTCCATGGATGGAAAGTCCGGGGGATGGGTAAGTTTGTGTGGATTTACTCTGACGGTGTGTGACATCCCGCACTTCTTCTCTCCTGAGCTCCGCCCACTGATCACATGACAGTGATGTCACCACAGGTCCTTCAGCTGTTGCAATGTAGCAGATCTGTGCTGTAGTCAGTGCTTGTTCTCTGTTATCAGCCAGCAGCAGATTTCCAGTTTCCGCCGTTCAGGTGAGGTGACAGCGGAGGGTTTGGTAGACTTTTGGTGCTTGTGATAACACAGGTGTTTCTGCTTTGGCTCTGTGCACACGTGCAGTATTTGGTGAGTTCATTACCTCAGTATTAGTAACCAGCAGTGGGTGAGAAATGCAACAATGCTGCCCGAGCTTCTATTATACTTTCCTCTGATTGTTTCACTCCTGGTTTTGACCACAAATTGTCACGGCAACATCTGATGACCAATGCAGCGCAGGGATCGCCTCGCGTCATTGCATTTTCCTCCTTTCTGCACGGTGACGTTCCCTCCAGGTCATTAGTATTTGGTAGCATTGCCCTTACACTGTGTGACGTGGGGGAAACGTTGTAGATCATTCCACAAGCTTCTCACCATAGTTGGTGGAATTTGGGCGATTCCTCCTGACAGATCTGGTGTACCTGAGCCATGTTTGGAGGTCGCCGCTCACTCCGGCCTTTTCAGCTTTGCCTATACATTTTCCATAGGATTGAGATCAGGGCTTTGTGATGGCCACTCCAAAACATTGACCTTGTTATCCTTAAGCCCCTGTGTAGCCAGTTTGGCAGTAGCTTCGGATCATTGTCCATTTGGATAACCCATTTCCACCCAAGCTGTAAGTTCCTGGCCGATGTCTTGAGATGTTCTTCAGTATGGCCACATAATCTTCTCTCCTCATGATGTCATCTATTTTGTGAAGTCACCAGTCCCTCCTGCAGCAAAACAACCCCACAACATGATGCTGCCGCCCTGTGTGGCACAGTTGGGATGTTGTTCTTAAGCTTCAAAGCTTCTCCCTTTTTACTCCAAATGTAACAATGGTCATTATGGCCAAATAGTTCAATTTTAGTTTCGTAAGGACATCTCTAGATATTAAGGTCTTTGTTCCTGTGCATTTGCAAACATTAATCTGGCATTATGTTTCTTTTGTAGTAATGGCTTCTTTCTGGCAGAGTGGTCTTTCAGAAAACCATAAAGAAAAATTCCTATATTAAAATTACCAAAATTTTATTAGTCATTTACTAAAAAACTGTCAGTGCAGTCAGAAACAGAATAGCCACCTAAAAGTGGCTTTCAGGGTTTTCATACCGGAAGTGACCACCGGTAAAATGGCGCGGCGGTTTAAAGAAATAAGGACGGTAAGCCTCATGGGGGCGGGGTTACACGGCATTGACCGAGCTGATAAGAGTGGAGGTGGTGTACGGCCTGACGAGGCATTATTTCTGTTACCACTAATGAGATAGGAGCCAGATTCATGTGGTCCTTAGTGGCGCTACCAGGCACAACAACCGTATCTCCATTGTGATATCGGCTGTAGAGACTGAACTGTCGCGGGCGGGGAGGAGGGTGTCAGCACACTATGCTCACCCCTTCTGCTCGGGTCCGGCGGCCGTTGCTCAGTGGTGGCTCGAGCTGTAGGCCGGATCCCGGGGGTTTCTCGAGCGGCACTCCTCGCCCGTGAGTGAAAGGGGTTTGTTGGGTGTGGGGATTGTTTATAGTCCGTGACGCCACCCACGGTTGTGATGATTTCACCACCGCTGCTCAATACGGGGGTCCCGGGGATGGTGATGCGGAGCAGCCAGGTGTTGTGTTGCCCCTCCGTGGGTAGGGGTCGGTGATCCCGGGGCCCGGTGACGGTTTGGGAGGTGCAGGGCCTGGTGGGCACAGGGACGCGGGGGCAGCGCTGTGCCTTGCGGCACTGTGGTACTCACTCAGCCTGAGACGTTGACACAGTTTGTACGGTAAACCAAACGGCTGGTAAAACGGTCCCACGGACGGCTGCAATTGCTCTCCCAGTAGGTGACGGTGATGTCCCTCTTCCTTGCACCTTGTGTACTCGTTGGTTGCGATGGGTCCCCACCGGTAACCCGCTCCCCGGCTTCAAGCTGGACCGGGGGAGCTCTACTCTTTGCCCGCAGGCGCTGGCCCTCAGAAACTGGTGCCCTGGCGGTGGCGGTGTCTCTGTTGTACAGGTTGGGCTGTTGCCTTCACTCGGGTCTTGGTTGTTGGGGGATCTACGTCCCCTTCACTGACGGATTCGGCAATTTACGGCGACTCCAAGCCTTGCCGGGGTCCGAGAGGCCCCTGCCCTGGTGCTGACTGTCCTTCGGAACACTGCTCCAGACCACCGGGCACACAGCCTACGGGGTCCTTCCAGGAACTTCCAAACGGTCCCCCTCCAGACAGTCACCGCTGTTGCTGACCTTGCTGACCTGCCCTGCACTTAGCTGGACTCTTCAGGCTTTTCTCTCTCTCTGTCACCACTCTTGCTTTCCTCCGTTTCTCCTTTACTTTCCTCACTTTCACTTAGTTGTTTACTCCTTTCTAGCCCTCAGCTAGACTTCACTCTTGCCCTCACTGGGCTCTACTCCAACTCCGACTGCCTGGTACTTCCCGCCTCCAGAGCTGTGATCTCCTTGGTGGGCGGAGCCAACCGCCTGGCCCACCCCCTGGTGTGAATCATCAGCCTCTGGAGGAAGGCAACAAGGATTTTTGGTTCAGCTTAGATGTGCCTACCTGGGATGTAGGGTGTGGTGGTGTGTGACCTGTGTCCCCTGGCGACACATTCCCCCTTAGCAAAATGCAGACCGTCCGCGGGCTGCCGTCCTACACCGGATTTATTTTTCTGCAAAAAGGGATAAAAAGGTAAATAACACATAAATACATTTTCAATAACTCTTCCCAAAACGGGAGGCACATTTACTTTAACGTTGCAAACGGTTTACGGTTACGGTTTCCGCTCTCTCCCACCCAAGCAACCTGGCCCTGATGCTGCCCCTAAAGCCCAGGCAGCACCCCTTGACCCACAGTCCAGCACACGGTACCCGAGCGGGATCTGTCCTTCCCTCCAGAGGGTAGCCACCGGTTCCTTTGGTGGCTGGGCCCCAGCCTGCTCTGCTGAGGGCCCTCCCTCCAACCTGCCTCTCCGGAGGCGGCACTGCGGAAAACGGTAACGGTAAACAACATATTTACAAGCCACTTAACGTTTGTGGTTGCCCTGCAAGTTCACGGGCTTGTCCATGGATAGTTCCCATGCAAAAACTTTTAAACGGTCCCCACGGGGACAACGGTGCCGGCTCCGGCCGGTTCAATCACAGGCAAATCAGGTAAAACTTCGGTTAATCATCTTTCTTATCATTCTTTCAAACTTTCAACTTTTCAACAAACAAGTGGTCCCAACGGGGACGGTGCTGCGGGCATCCGCTGCCCTACTCCGGTTGCGCAAGTTCTGGTGCCTCTGCCAGGGGAGGGAGGTCTGCGCTCGCTCGGGCCTCCGGGCCCCTCCTTAATTTGGCGTCCAGCGCAAACCACCCCCGCTCCCCAAAGAACCGAGTGTACTGGACGATGTCACCCGGCATCAGATTGCGGCCGGGATGCTCCTCAGGCAGGTGGGCATTCACATCCCGCCGGGCTACAAAAACTTCGGCCTCCAGGCCCGGCTCGTAGATGAACCCGTAGCCCCGGCGGACATCAAACCGCCTCACCTGCCCCACGTACAATGGTCCTCGGACACGGGAGGTTGCTTGCCGGAGATGCTCTTTCTCCCGGATCGCTCTGGCCACCAGTTCGGCCTTCTTCCGCTCCCTCTCGGTGATCTCCAGGCCCAGCGGTACCGGCTCCCTATCCCAATACGGCGCTGCTGCCAGCGCCGGCGCACGGGTCGGGCCCCGCGGGACATCCTGAACGTTGCCCACTGTCAGGAGTATGGGCGACAGGTCCCGCGGTGTCTTGGCCTTGGGCGCTGCCTTGCAACAACAACCCGGCGCTACCTCAGCCGAGGTGTGGGGGATGGGCATAGGGGCTTTCCGCTGCTGGGCCTTCGAGTCGGAGCGGGTCATCGGCTCCGGCTCGGGGGGTTTTTCAGGGGATGCCTCCGGTTCCACCTTCGGCGTCTTCCACGGTAACACCTCCGGTGTGCCGCGGGCTCCGGCTACAGGTCGGCCCGCTTGGGCGGGGACGCTGGGTACTGCTACCGGTTGCGGTGGTAGCAGGCCTAGTGGCGGGGTCACGGCCTCCGGGACGGGTGGCGAGGGAGGCAACGGGGGGAGAGGGCTTGGACCGGGCCCCACAGCCGCGATGACCGGCCCTTCAAGGGCATCGGGACGTGGGTCACTCACCCTCCCTTTCTCCGCTTCCTCCTCGCGTCTCCGCACGGTGGCTACAACGTCCGCCATGTCGGCCTCCCACTCCTCCATGAGGAGCTGCATCCTGACCTGCAGCCTTTGATAGAGCTGCGCGGTTCGGATCTCCACCCACGCCGCGGTTCCAGGCGCGGGGGCTACGGTGTCGCGGGACGGCATCCACATGATGGCTTCTTCTTTTGCTTCCAGGAACGGTATGTTTGCAGAGTCCTGGCGTCCCTGCTGTTATAGCCGCAGCTACATGCGGCCAGCCGCCATCGCGTCCCCCTTAGCTCTTTCCGGCCCCTCCTCTCTCGGGGCGGGGTTTTGGCCTTCGCGCCTCTACTGCTCGAGAAGACGCTCGAGCGGGAACTTTTCGCGCCAAAGATGGCGGCTTCTGAAATTTTTCTGCCGGATACCTCCGGCGGTAACAAGGCGCACCTCTACCAAACGGCAGAGCGGTAAGATCCTGTTCGTGACGCCAAGTTGTCGCGGGCGGGGAGGAGGGTGTCAGCACACTACGCTCACCCCTTCTGCTCGGGTCCGGCGGCCGTTGCTCAGTGGTGGCTCGAGCTGTAGGCCGGATCCCGGGGGTTTCTCGAGCGGCACTCCTCGCCCGTGAGTGAAAGGGGTTTGTTGGGTGTGGGGATTGTTTATAGTCCGTGACGCCACCCACGGTTGTGGTGATTTCACCACCGCTGCTCAATACGGGGGTCCCGGGGATGGTGATGCGGAGCAGCCAGGTGTTGTGTTGCCCCTCCGTGGGTAGGGGTCGGTGATCCCGGGGCCCGGTGACGGTTTGGGAGGTGCAGGGCCTGGTGGGCACAGGGACGCGGGGGCAGCGCTGTGCCTTGCGGCACTGTGGTACTCACTCAGCCTGAGACGTTGACACAGTTTGTACGGTAAACCAAACGGCTGGTAAGACGGTCCCACGGACGGCTGCAATTGCTCTCCCAGTAGGTGACGGTGATGTCCCTCTTCCTTGCACCTTGTGTACTCGTTGGTTGCGATGGGTCCCCACCGGTAACCCGCTCCCCGGCTTCAAGCTGGACCGGGGGAGCTCTACTCTTTGCCCGCAGGCGCTGGCCCTCAGAAACTGGTGCCCTGGCGGTGTCTCTGTTGTACAGGTTGGGCTGTTGCCTTCACTCGGGTCTTGGTTGTTGGGGGATCTACGTCCCCTTCACTGACGGATTCGGCAATTTACGGCGACTCCAAGCCTTGCCGGGGTCCGAGAGGCCCCTGCCCTGGTGCTGACTGTCCTTCGGAACACTGCTCCAGACCACCGGGCACACAGCCTACGGGGTCCTTCCAGGAACTTCCAAACGGTCCCCCTCCAGACAGTCACCGCCGTTGCTGACCTTGCTGACCTGCCCTGCACTTAGCTGGACTCTTCAGGCTTTTCTCTCTCTCTGTCACCACTCTTGCTTTCCTCCGTTTCTCCTTTACTTTCCTCACTTTCACTTAGTTGTTTACTCCTTTCTAGCCCTCAGCTAGACTTCACTCTTGCCCTCACTGGGCTCTACTCCAACTCCGACTGCCTGGTACTTCCCGCCTCCAGAGCTGTGATCTCCTTGGTGGGCAGAGCCAACCGCCTGGCCCACCCCCTGGTGTGAATCATCAGCCTCTGGAGGAAGGCAACAAGGATTTTTGGTTCAGCTTATATGTGCCTACCTGGGATGTAGGGTGTGGTGGTGTGTGACCTGTGTCCCCTGGCTTGCCCAGGGCGACACAGAACATCTCCTGATGAACCCCCAGACATCCTGAGGGAGAAACACGTTGAGATGCGATGGCAAACGATATGATAAGTACTTTTATCAAATTGAGATGACTAATATGATGACCTGAGATGGGTGTGCAGGTGCCTAGGCACTTCTTGAAATTGTATTTGTATTGACATGTCCTTTAGGATAGAAGTATTGCCTATTTATCCTGGAAGGGACTAATGTAATTTAATATTATATAATGACTCTATAGAGTGGTTACCCTGACTGGGGAACCACTGTATTTGATCTGTATTGACTCTATAGAGTGGTTACTCAGACTATTAAGGTTTTTTTGACTGCACTTTTCTGCATATACACTATATGGTGATGGTGGTTTTGTGGTTGGAGGGATAGTAAGGGACAGCCGCCGAGGAGCGGGGGCACCAAGTGTTAGGGTGTTTACACTGCGCTGGTAGGTAGGGGACATTCATAGGGCTAGGATAGGCCCCTTCCCTCCTATATATTGAAAATCCTGAATATCGACATCTGGCGCACTTTGTCCTTTTCACCCGTCCAACCACTTTTAAGTGGCTATTCTGTTTCTGACTGCACTGACAGTTTTTTAGTAAATGACTAATAAAATTTTGGTAATTTTAATATAGGAATTTTTCTTTATGGTTTTTTGATAATTGGGTTCCTCCCTTTATTTGTTAATTGAGGTATATAGAGTGGTCTTTCAGCCCATGTTGATAGATTACTCGTGTCACTGTGGATAATGACACAATCTACCAGCTTCCGCCAGCATCTTCACAAGGTCTTTTGCTTTTGTTCTTGGGTTGATCTGCACATGTCTGACCAAAGCACGCTCATCTCTGGTGCACAGAACCCGTGTCCTTCCTGAGCAGTATGATGGCTGCACATTCCCATCTTGTTTGTACTTGCATATAATTGTTTGTACAGATGAACAAGGCATCTTCAGGTATTTGGAAATTGCACCCAAGGATGAACCAGACTTGTGCAAGTCCACAATTCTCTTTCTGAGATCTTGGCTGATTTCTTTTTACTTTCCCATCATGCTACACAAAGAAGCCGTGTGTTTCAAGAGTGCATTACAATACATTCACATGTGTGTCTCTAACTAACTCAGATGTTGCCAATAAACCTATCAGAAGCTTCCAAAGACATGACGTTATCATATGGGCGGTCCCATATTGTTTAAAGGCACAGTACTCTAAAGGCCACTTTACACACTACGATTTATCTGATGATATGTCGTCTGGGTCACGGTTTTCGAGACGCACTTCCATCATCGTTAGCGACGTTGTTGCGTGTGACACCTGCGAGCGACTCCGAACGATCGAAAATAGGGTGAAAATCGTTGATCGTTGACACGTCGTTCAGTTTCAAAATATTGTTCGGCGTTTGGAACGCAGCAGACATATTGCTACGTTTGACACCCTGCCAATTGCGAACAACATCCACACAACCGCCGTGGTGAAACAATATATCGCTGAACGATGTAGCGTCATTTGTGAGATGTGTAAGTGTGACCGCTACAAAATGACCTATGTGCGATCTCGGCAAATCGTAACAACGATGTGGGCGTGTCACATCGCTAACGAGATCGCTAGTGATATCGTTGTGTGTAAAGCGGCCTTTAGTGTATGGAATATTTTCACTGTGCAAAAAGCAATAAAAATGCCTGAAAACATTCTCTCTCTCTTATCGCTATGCTAGCTTCACATGCGCTCACCTTGCCCTGCGACGTCGCTCTGGCCGGCGGCCCGCCTCCTTATTAAGGGGGCGGGCCATGCGGCGTAATAGCGACGTCACACGGCAGGCGGCCAATAGAAGCGGAGGGGCGGAGATGAGCGGGACGTAAACATCCCGCCCACCTCCTTCCTTCCGCATAGCAGACAGGAGCCGCAGTGAAGCAGGTAGGAGATGTTCCTCGCTCCTGCGACTTCACTCACAGCGATGTGTGCTGCCGCAGGAGCGAGGAACAACATCGGACCGTCGCAGCAAGGTAATTATGGTTTTCGCCGACGCTACACCGATGATACGATTACGATGCTTTTGCGCTCGTTAATTGTATCTACTAGGCTTTACACACTACGATGTCGAGAGCGACGCAGGAAGTGCGTCACTTTCGACATGACCCCACCGACATCGCACCTGCGATGTCATAGTGTGCAAAGTACCACTAAGTTACAGGATCCATCGGTCGTGGTTGGTCTCATCTTGTAGATGTGATCGGGGCCTTAGTTACAGGATCCATCGCTCGTGGTTGGTGACGTCTTGTAGATGTGATCGGAGCCTTAGTTACAGGATCCATCGGTCGTGGTTGGTGACGTCTTGTAGATGTGATCGGAGCTTTAGTTACAGGATCCATCGGTCGTGGTTGGTGACGTCTTGTAGATGTGATCGGAGCTTTAGTTACAGGATCCATCGGTCGTGGTTGGTGACGTCTTGTAGATGTGATCGGAGCCTTAGTTACAGGATGCATCGCTCGTGGTTGGTGATGTCTTGTAGATGTGATCGGGGCCTTAGTTACAAGATGCATCGCTCGTGGTCGGTGACGTCTTGTAGATGTGATCGGAGCCTTAGTTACAGGATCCATCGTTCGTGGTTGGTGACGTCTTGTAGATGTGATCGGAGCCTTAGTTACAGGATCCATCGCTCGTGGTTGGTGACGTCTTGTAGATGTGATCGGAGCCTTAGTTACAGGATCCATCGCTCGTGGTTGGTGACGTCTTGTAGATGTGATCGGAGCCTTAAGGCTACTTTACACACTGCGATATCGGTCCCGATATCGCTAGTGTGGGTACCCGCCCCCATCTGTTGCGCGACACGGGCATATCGCTGCCGCACAACATCGCCCAGAGCCGTCACACATACTTACCTGTCCGGCGACGTCGCTGTGACCGGCGAACCGCCTCCTTTCTAAGGGGGCGGTCCGTGCGGCGTCACAGCGACGTTCCTGAAGCGTCACTGAACCGCCGCCCAATAGCAGCGGAGGGGCGGAGATGAGCGGGACGTAACATCCCGCCCACCTCCTTCCTTCTGCATAGCAGCCGGGAGGCAGGTAAGGGGAGCTTCCTCGTTCCTGCGGCGTCACACGCAGCGATGTGTGCTGCCGCAGGAACGGGTAACAACTTCGTAACTGCTGCAGTAACGATTTTTAAGAATGGACCCCCATGTCGCCGATTAGCGATTTTGCACGTTTTTGCAACGATGCAAAATCGCTTATCGGTGTCACACGCAACGGCATCGCTAATGCGGCCGGATGTGCGTCACAAATTCCGTGACCCCAACGACTCCGCATTAGCGATGTCGCAGTGTGTAAAGCCCCCTTTAGTTACAGGATCCATCGGTCGTGGTTGGTGACGTCTTGTAGATGTGATCGGAGCCTTAGTTACAGGATCCATCGTTCGTGGTTGGTGACATCTTGTAGATGTGATCGGGGCGTCAGTTACAGGATCCATCGCTCGTGGTTGGTGACGTCTTGTAGATGTGATCGGGGCCTAAGTTACAGGATCCATCGCTCGTGGTTGGTGACATCTTGTAGATGTGATCGGAGTCTTAGTTACAGGACCCATCGGTCGTGGTTGGTGATGTCTTGTAGATGTGATCGGGGCCTTAGTTACAGGACCCATCGGTCGTAGTTGGTGACATCTTGTAGATGTGATCAGAGCCTTAGGGGTACTTTGCACGCTGCGACATCGCAGGCCGATGCTGCGATGCCGAGCGCGATAGTACCCGCCCCCGTCGCAGCAGCGATATCCTTGTGATAGCTGCCATAACGAACATTATCACTACAGCAGCTTCACATGGACTAATCTGTCCTGCGACCGTCGCTCTGGCCGGCGACCCGCCTCCTTATTAAGGGGGCGGGTCGTGCGGCGTCACTGCGACGTCACACGGCAGACGGCCAATAGGAGCGGAGGGGCGGAGATGAGCGGGATGTAAACATCCCGCCCACCTCCTTCCGCATATCCTACGGAAGCCGCAGTGACGCCGGTAGGAGATGTTCCTCGCTCCTGCGGCTTCACACACCGCGATGTGTGCTGCCGCAGGAGCGAGGAACAACATCGGACTGTAGCGTCAGCGTAATCATGGATTACGCCGACGCTGCACCAATGATACGATTACGACGCTTTTGCGCTCATTAATCGTATCATCAAGCCTTTACACACAACGATGTCGCATGCGATGCCGGTGATGTCTTGTAGATGTGATCGGAGCCTTAGTTACAGGATCCATCGCTCGTGGTTGGTGACGTCTTGTAGATGTGATCGGGATCTTAGTTACAGGATCCATCGCTCGTGGTTGGTGACGTCTTGTAGATGTGATCAGAGCCTTAGTTACAGGATCCATCGCTCGTGGTTGGTGATGTCTTGTAGATGTGATCGGAGCCTTAGTTACAGGATGCATCGGTCGTGGTTAGTGACGTCTTGTAGATGTGATCGGAGCCTTAGTTACAGGATCCATCGCTCGTGGTTGGTGACGTCTTGTAGATGTGATCGGGGCCTTAGTTACAGGATCCATCGTTCGTGGTTGGTGACATCTTGTAGATGTGATCGGAGCCTTAGGCGGGCTTTGCACGCTGCGACATCGGTAACTATGTGTTACCGATGCTGCAGCGATACTCCCGCCCCTGTCGCACGTGCAATATGTAGTGAAAGCTGCCGTAGCGATTATTATCGCTACGGCAGTTTCACACGCACATACCTGCCGTGCGACGTCCCTCTGGCCGGCGACCCGCCTCCTTCCTAAGGGGACGGGTCGTGCGGCGTCACAGCGACATCACACGGCAGGCGGCCAATTGAAGTGGAGGGGCGGAGATGAGCAGGATGTAAACATCCCGCCCACCTCCGTCCTTCTCATTGCAGCCGGCGGCAGGTAAGGTGAAGTTCCTCGCTCCTGCGGCTTCACACACAGCGATGTGTGCTGCCGCAGGAGCGAGGAACAACATCGCACCTGTCGCTGCACCGGCATTAAGGAAATGTCGGAGGCTGCAGCGATGATACGATAACGACGCTTTTGCGCTCGTTCATCGTATCATCTAGGATTTACACACTACGACATCGCAAGTGACGCCGGATGTGCGTCACTTTCGATTTGACCACACCGACATCGCACCTGCGATGTCGTAGTGTGCAAAGCCGCCCTAAGTTACAGGATCCATCGCTCGTGGTTGGTCTCGTATTGTAGATGTGATCGGAGCCTTAGTTACAGGATCCATCGCTCGTGGTTGGTGACGTCTTGTAGATGTGATCGGGGCCTTAGTTACAGGATCCATCGCTCGTGGTTGGTGATGTCTTGTAGATGTGATCGGGGCCTTAGTTACAGGATCCATCGCTCGTGGTTGGTGACGTCTTGTAGATGTGATCAGGGCCTTAGTTACAGGATCCATCGGTCGTGGTTGGTGACGTCTTGTAGATGTGATCGGGGCCTTAGTTACAGGATGCATCGGTCGTGGTTGGTGACGTCTTGTAGATGTGATCGGGGCCTTAGTTACAGGATCCATCGGTCGTGGTTGGTGACGTCTTGTAGATGTGATCGGAGCCTTAGTTACAGGATCCATCGGTCGTGGTTGGTGACGTCTTGTAGATGTGATCGGAGCCTTAGTTACAGGATCCATCGCTCGTGGTTGGTCTCGTATTGTAGATGCGATCGGAGCCTTAGTTACAGGATGCATCGCTCGTGGTTAGTGATGTCTTGTAGATGTGATCGGGGCCTTAGTTACAGGATCCATCGGTCGTGGTTGGTGACGTCTTGTAGATGTGATCGGGGCCTTAGTTACAGGATGCATCGGTCGTGGTTGGTGACGTCTTGTAGATGTGATCGGGGCCTTAGTTACAGGATCCATCGGTCGTGGTTGGTGACGTCTTGTAGATGTGATCGGAGCCTTAGTTACAGGATCCATCGGTCGTGGTTGGTGACGTCTTGTAGATGTGATCGGAGCCTTAGTTACAGGATCCATCGGTCGTGGTTGGTGACGTCTTGTAGATGTAATCGGAGCCTTAGGGGTACTTTGCACGCTGCGACATCGTAAGCCAATGCTGCGATGCCGAGCGTGATAGTCCCCGCCCCCGTCGCAGCAGCGATATCCTTGTGATAGCTGCCGTAGCGAACATTATCGCTACGGCAGCTTCACATGGACTCACCTGTCCTGCGACCGTCGCTCTGGCCGGCGACCCGCCTCCTTAAGAGGGTGGGTCGTGCGGCGTCACTGCGACGTAACACGGCAGGCGGCCAATAGGAGCGGAGGGGCGGAGATAAGCGTGATGTAAACATCCCGCCCACCTCCTTCCTTCCGCATATCCTATGGAAGCCGCGGTGACGCCGGTAGGAGATGTTCCTCGCTCCTGCGACTTCACACACAGCGATGTGTGCTGCCGCAGGAACGAGGAACAACATCGGACCGTCGCGTCAGCGTAATTATGGATTACGCCGACGCTGCACCGATGATACGATTACGACGCTTTTGCGCTCGTTAATCGTATCATCGAGCCTTTACACACTACGATGTCGCATGCGATGCCGGAAGTACGTCATTTTCAATTTAACCCCACCGACATCGCACCTGCGATGTCGTAGTGTGCAAAGCCCGCCTTAGTTACAGGATCCATCGCTCGTGGTTGGTGACGTCTTGTAGATGTGATTGGAGCCTTAGTTACAGGATCCATCGGTCGTGGTTGGTGACGTCTTGTAGATGTGATCGGAGCCTTAGTTACAGGATCCATCGGTCGTGGTTGGTGACATCTTGTAGATGTGATCAGAGCCTCAAGCCTGCTTTACACGTTGCAATTAGTTGTACAATCACATTTGCGATGTGACATGCCCAGGTCGCATATGTGATCTAATGAAATCGCACGTAGGTCGTTTATTTGCTGTCACACGAGCGTTAGCAGTCTATGTTAAATTGATCAATATTGTGTGCGATCTTTTAGTTCATGTGTTCTCTGACGTATGTATTGGGCACTCTTTTTTTTTTTTTTATTTAATGACTTGCCAAGCGTGTGTAATGCATAGGGGATCAGTTTTTTCTATGTCATCTGCCATTCAGCTCTGCTACATGGCCGCTGACAGCAGACACAGACAGCCATGTAGCAGACCTGAATGGCAGATGACAGCAGACACAGACAGACCCGCACGATTAGAATGAACTCGGGTGAACTTCACCCGACTTCATCCTCATCCCGCGGCTCTTTCTGGGTGTCGCGTACTGATTAGCGGTCACCCGTGAAGGACTCACCGGTGACCGCTAATCCCCTGAGTGACTGAAGTGAGCAGCGCAATTAGCGCTGCCGTCACTCCGATTACCCGCGGCCAGCTGGATCCTCCCCCCGTGACCGCAACTTACCTGTGACTTCATCGCTGTCACTCGGGTGACTCGCTGTCACAGTTGGAGGATCCAGCAGTGGCTGCGGGTAACCTCAGTGACAGCTCAGCTGATCGCGATACTCACCTCAGTTGCTGCGTGGAGGTGACAGGAGCGGCGGTGTCTTCTGCAGCTCCTGTCACTGTCATGTAGCAGAGCTGGAAGTGACGAGGGACCTCCCTGGATTACGTCGGACATGGATGGGTATTTGGGGCATAATAAATTGGTGAATGAGGGTCTTTGTTATTGTTTATTATTTCAAATAAAGGATTTTTCTGTGTGTTTATTCACTTTACTTACGGGTTGATCATGTCAGTTGTCACACAGACGCTGCCATGATCAAGCCTGGACTTAGTGGCGGCGATGCACCGCCATTAACTGCTTATATTACCTGGATAGCCCCTGCATCACGGCATCTGGAAGAGCCGGGGACACTCCGGTACTGTCGCATAATGCATGCGACAGTCCCGGGGCAGCTGCGGCTGATATTCTCGGCTGCAGGAGGGGGGGGGGGGACATTAACCCTGTCCCTCGCCCTCCCCAGCCTGAGAATACCGGCCCGCCGCTGTGTGCTTACCTTGGCTGGAAGGTAAAAATACAGCGGAGCCCACGTGTTTTTTTTTTTCTATATGTTCGTTTGTTTTGTATGTGTATTCTATATGTCTGTGTGTGAGTGTGATGTGTGATGTGTGTGTGTTCTTTATGTCTGTGAAAAGTTGTATTTGCAAAATCTTTTGATTGATGTCACACGTTACAATTGACTAGTATCCTACAACAAAACGTTCAATTGTAGACAAAGATACGATGTGTTTGCGATCAACGTTTTTGCGTTCAATCTTGATCGCACGTAGGTGTCACACGCAAATACGTCACGATTGATGCCGGATGTGCGTCACTTACAACTTGACCCCAACGACGAATTGTAAGATATATTGCAACGTGTAAAGCGGACTTTAGTTACAGGATCCATCGCTCGTGGTTGGTGACATCTTGTAGATGTGATCGGAGCCTTAGGCGGGCTTTGCACACTGCGACATCGCAGCCCGATGCTGCGATGCCGAGTGCGATAGTGCCCGCCCCCGTCGCAGCAGCGATATGTGGTGATAGCTGGCGTAGCGAAAATTATCGCTACGCCAGCTTCACACACACACTCACCTGCCGTGCGACGTCCCTGTGGCCGGCGGCCCGCCTCCTTGTTAAGGGGGCGGGTCGTGCGGCGTCACTGTGACGTCACACGGCAGGCGGCCAATCGGAGCGGAGGGGCGGAGATGAGCAGGATGTAAACATCCTGCCCATCTCTTTCCTTCCGCATATCCTACGGAAGCCGCAGTGAGGCCGGTAGGAGATGTTCCTCGCTCCTGCGGCTTCACACACAGCGATGTGTGCTGCCGCAGGAGCGAGGAACAACATCGGACCGTCGCGTCAGCGTAATCATGGATTACGCCGACGCTGCACCGATGATACGATAACGACGCTTTTGCGCTCGTTAATCGTATCATCTAGGCTTTACACACTGCGATGTCGCATGCGATGCCGGAAGTGCGTCATTTTCAATTTGACCCCACCGACATCGCACCTGCGATGTCGCAGTGTGCAAAGCCCGCCTTAGTTACAGGATCCATCGGTCGTGGTTGGTGACATCTTGTAGATGTGATCGGAGCCTTAACGCTACTTACACACTGCGATATCGGTCCCGATATCGCTAGTGTGGGTACCCGCCCCCATCTGTTGCGCGACACGGGCATATCGCTGCCCGTGCCGCACAACATCGCCCAGAGCCGTCACACATACTTACCTGTCCGGCGACGTCGCTGTGACCGGCGAACCGCCTCCTTTCTAAGGGGGCGGTCCGTGCGGCGTCACAGCGACGTCACTGAAGCGTCACTGAACCGCCGCCCAATAGCAGCGGAGGGGCGGAGATGAGCAGGACGTAACATCCCGCCCACCTCCTTCCTTCTGCATAGCAGCCGGGAGGCAGGTAAGGGAAGCTTCCTCGTTCCTGCGGCGTCACACGCAGCGATGTGTTACGAGGGGGACCCGGGGAAGCGTGCCAAGATGGGGAATGGACAGCTTCCGCCGGTCAAGGTCCACTGTGCGGTGTAAGGGACCGCTGCTATGGTGGGTGAAGAGTGAGCGGGTTGCTGCTAGCGATCGTCTGGAACGTCACAGACGATCTATGTACACCGGTCTGCCCTAACCCGTGAGGGTTGTATGGCAGGGATCACACGGCTCGGTGTACCTGTTGCACGGGGAAGCACAGAGGTGCCCACGCACGTGTGCCAGTGGAAGTCACGAGAATATGGCACGAGGGTAGCACAGAGGTGCCCACGCACGTGTGCTTTCAATAACCAGGTGAGTCCGGTGGAGACTCGAGGAGCTCACCTGGAACAGGAACACGGCCTGTCAAAGGAGCTACTGCCGGAGCAGCAAGGCAGGGACACGGCCTGCAAACCAGGTACTGCCTAAGCAGCAAGGGCCAAGCCCACAGAAGACGATAATGCCTGAGCAGTGGCGTGGCAGCACGCTGCCAGACATCCAAACATAGAAGGACGGTCGCGCGCCGCCATGATGGCAGGAGGAGCTTTTAAGGAGGTGTAGCTCCAGCCAAGGGCGGGCGCGAGGCGGAGATGACGGACTTGACCCAATCAGGATCCACGACATCCCAGCCTGGCCAGTCAGGATTCACCACGTCACCAGCCTTGTCATCAAGCCGTGTGACGTCAGTGGGCGAATCAGGATCCACCAAGCATAGCACATGCTCACCCTCCTGCCTCTGGGAAATAGAGGCGGGATCCTCGGTCTCATAATGTGTAGAGATAACGGGAGTCTCACTGCTTCCCTGAACAGCAAACCTCTGCACATTGCGCAGCCTCACAGACCTTCGAGGCTGCTGAGCAGGAGGAGCTGCGGCAGGCAAGGAATGGGAGACCGCCTCATCTCTTGCAACAGGAGTACCACTAGGTGTCACCCTCGTGCTGCCTCTCTGAGGAGGTTTCTCCTGCACTCTGCGCAGTCTGGCAGACCTTCGGCGCTGCTGAGCAGGAGCGCTCGTGGCAGGCAAGGAGACTGTCTCATTCCTTGCCACAGGAGAGCCACGAGGTGTAACATTACCCCCCCGTCTAGGCCCCCCCCCCCTGCCCGTGCTCGAAGGCCGCTATCAACCCCGGGGCGCGGATATGATCCTCCAACTCCCAGGATCTATGCTCCGGACCACGACCGGCCCACTCCACGAGGTAGTACCTCTTGCCCTGTATGACTTTTGTCTCCACAATTTTTGCCACCTCAGGGTCGTCGGACGGGGAGTCTGTTTGAGCCGGCAGGGACCCCGAGAATTTATTAAGTCGTACGGGTTTCAGGAGGGACACGTGAAAGGTGTTGGCTATAGCCCAGCGTGGAGGGAGCTGGAGTCGGTATGCCACCGGGCTTACCTGCTGTAGTACCTTAAACGGACCCAGATACCTAGGGGCGAATTTGGCTGCCTGTACCCGTAGGTTAACATTCTTAGAGGACAGCCATACTAGGTCACCAGGGGCGATGGATGGTGCAGGGCGACGGCGGACATCAGCCGTTGTCACCATCCGGTCTTTAGCCCTCTTAAGAGCCTCTTGGGTGTCATCCCAGATCTCCCGGGCCTTGGTCGCCCAATCCTCCACTCTAGTATCGGGTGACGTAATGGGCATCGGAACCGGGATTCTGGGATGTTGTCCGTTATTGAGTAGGAACGGAGTCTGGCCAGAGGATTCATGGACCGAATTGTTAATGGCAAATTCGGCCCAAGGAAGGAGGTTAGCCCAGTTGTCGTGATGCGCGGAGATAAAATGGCGGAGGTAAGTTACCAAGGTTTGATTAGTCCTCTCCACTAGTCCATTGGTCTCGGGATGGTATGCGAAGGAGATGTTCAGCTCTATCTGCAGGAGCTTACAGAGCTCTCTCCAGAAGCGAGACGCGAACTGGGGACCCCGGTCGCTCACCACCTTGTCAGGCATGCCATGCAACCTAAATACATGCCGAATGAACAAGGTGGCGAGAGCACGTGACGTCGGGAGTCGTGGGAGAGGCACCAAGTGGACCATTTTAGAGAAGTGGTCCGTGATGACCCATACGACCTTGTGCCCTGCTGACTTGGGCAGATCTCCCAGGAAGTCCATCCCTACCACTTCCCAGGGACGATCCGGCACTGGCAGTGGGTGAAGAAGACCTGCCGGTCTCTGCCGGGACGGCTTATTCCGAGCACACGACATACAGGCTCCCACATACTCCTGTACGTCCTGGGGTAGTCTCGGCCACCAATAATGCCTGGTCACCAGGTCTCTGGTCTTTTTGACCCCAAAGTGACCCCCGACCTTGGAGGCATGGGCCCACGATAGCACCTCGTTCCGTAGTTCAGGGGGAACGAGGGTTTTGCCAGGTGGCACCTGGTCCAAAGAAGTGGGAGTGACCATCCTCAAGCTGTCCGGGGGTAGTATAAGACGAGGCTCCTCCTCGTCCTCCTCCAACACAACCATACAACGTGACAAGGCATCGGCCCGTACGTTCTTCTCACCGGCCAGGTGGCGGATAATAAAGCGGAACCGGGAGAAGAATAAAGACCAACGGGCGTGCCTTGGGTTCAGGCGTTGTGCTGTCTGGAGGTATGTGAGGTTTTTGTGGTCAGAATATACCTCAAATGGATGCTTCGCACCCTCCAGGAGATGCCGCCATTCCTGGAATGCTAGTTTCATCGCCAGTAACTCCCTATCCCCTATGGAGTAGTTCCTCTCGGCCGGAGAAAAGGTCTTGGAGAAAAAGAAACAAGGATGCTTCCTTCCTCGTTCGTTTTTCTGGTACAGGACTGCACCTGCACCGACCGAAGAGGCGTCTACCTCCAGTAGGAAGGGTTTGGAGATGTCTGGACGATGAAGGATGGGAGCTCTGGAGAAGTGAGTTTTGAGAGAGTGAAATGCCTCTACCGTTTCTCGTGTCCATGCTTTGGGATTAGCGCCCTTGCGGGTAAGGGCAATGATGGGTGCTGCCACCGTCGAGAAGTTGGGAATGAACTGGCGATAATAATTGATAAACCCCAAGAATCGCTGGATCGCCTTCAGCGAGCGGGGCTCAGGCCAGTTCATCACTGTCTCCAACTTCCCCGGATCCATTGCTAACCCCTGACTGGACACGATGTACCCCAGGAACGGCAAGGATTCCCGTTCAAAAACGCACTTTTCCAGCTTAGCATATAGCGAATGGGTGCGGAGCCTCTTAAGTACTCGGATGACATCCCTCCGATGGGTGGTAAGATCGGGTGAGAAGATAAGAATGTCATCCAGGTATGCAACCACGGAAAGATACAAATCCCGGAAAATGTCATTCACAAAGTCTTGAAATACGGCGGGGGCATTGCAGAGTCCGAAGGGCATTACTAGATACTCGTAGTGACCGTCCCTGGTGTTAAAGGCGGTCTTCCACTCATCGCCCTTTCGGACTCGCACTAGATTATACGCCCCGCGTAGATCCAGCTTTGTGAAGACCTTTGCCCCGCGGAATCGATCAAATAGCTCAGTAATGAGGGGCAAAGGGTATTTGTTCTTGATCGTGATTGCATTTAAACCCCTGTAATCGATACAGGGGCGCAGATCCCCTTCCTTCTTCTGCACAAAAAAGAACCCTGCACCAGCCGGTGAAATAGACTTGCGAATGAACCCCTTCGCCAGGCTGTCCTGAATATATTTGGACATAGCCTCCGTCTCTGGAGCAGAGAGTGGATACACTCTGCCCCTAGGGGGCTCGGAGCCTGGCTTCAGGTCTATTCGGCAATCATATGGCCGGTGGGGAGGAAGAGTATCTGTGGCCCTTTTTGAAAAGACATCCCTATAGGCCTCATAAGGTGTCGGTAAACCCGGCCCCCCTGTATTCTCTGAGGACCCAACCGACCTAATGGTAGCGGGTGGTTTGGTAGTCACGAGGTGCTCTCTACAGGATCCTGCCCAGGATGAGATCTCCCCTGTTGCCCAGTTGAGTATAGGAGCATGCTGTCTCAACCAGGGAAGGCCCAGTAGGATCTCATCCGTCCCCCCTGGAAGCACCAGGAAGGACACCTGCTCATGGTGTCCCAGTGGTACATCCATCCTGAGAGGGATAGTGATCTGGGTGATAGGATCGAGTAGTATGGACCCGTCGACTACCCGGACCCTGAGTGGCTTGGGCAACAGAACCAGGGGAACTGAGTATCGGGTTGCCAGGGAGGTCGAGATAAAATTGCCTTCAGCGCCTGAGTCCAAGCAAGCCAGGGCAGAGAAGAGAGTAGTGCCGAACTGCAACTGGGCGCTGATAGTCAACCTAGAGGGAGAGGTAGCGTCTAGAGTCCCCCCTCTGATAGAAACTAGACGCTGTCTTTTCCCGATGGTTTGGGACATCGGGTAGCTATGTGTCCCCTCTGCCCACAGGAAAAGCAGATGACACCAGACCGAGAACCTGGGGTAGAGGAGACCGCTTTGGACACCTCCATTGACTCCACGGAGTCGCCTACAGAGCTGGCTGGGAGACCTGTCTGGTGGAAAACGGAAGCCAGACGCTTTTTAGGCCTTGAGGACGTGGGTACTGAAGAGACCTCGAGCCTCCGCTCCGCCTGGCGGATGTCTATGCGAGAGGCAACCACAATCAAGGACTCTAAAGTAGCAGGCACCTCACGCGTGGCCAGTGCGTCTTTGACGAACCCCGCCAGGCCCTCCCAGAACACAGGGACAAGGACCTTATCCGGCCAGTCCAGCTCTGCGGCAAGTGTCCTAAAGTGTACGGCAAAGTCCCCGACTGAAGCGGACCCTTGCCGAAGTCGTAGGAGGCGCAGCGCGGAGTCGTGGGTGACTTGAGGCCCGAGGAACACCATTCTCATGGCCCCAAGATAGGCTGCTAAGTTATTCACCACCCGATCTCCGCGCTCCCACAACGGTGTGGACCACTTCAGCGCTCTGCCTGTGAGCAGGGACTGGACGAAGGCTACCTTCGCCTTCTCGGTAGCGTAAAGAGTCGCGGACAGCTCTAAGTAGGTGGTGACCTGGTTTATAAAGCCACGGCACTCAGAGCTGTCCCCGCTAAAGCGCTCTGGAAGCGCAAGGCGAGGAGACCTTCCGCCCAATATCACAGCCTGGGTAGCCGCCTGGGTGGCGACTGTCGTCAGAGTAGTCTTGTCGGAGGAAGACTGCTCCACTGCTGCCAATCGTGATTCCAACTGCTGCACATAACGCAGCAACTGCTGCTGCTCTTCAGCCATAGCCAGACCTTTGGCGCGACCGTAATGTTACGAGGGGGACCCGGGGAAGCGTGCCAAGATGGGGAATGGACAGCTTCCGCCGGTCAAGGTCCACTGTGCGGTGTAAGGGACCGCTGCTATGGTGGGTGAAGAGTGAGCGGGTTGCTGCTAGCGATCATCTGGAATGTCACAGACGATCTATGTACACCGGTCTGCCCTAACCCGTGAGGGTTGTATGGCAGGGATCACACGGCTCGGTGTACCTGTTGCACGGGGAAGCACAGAGGTGCCCACGCACATGTGCCAGTGGAAGTCACGAGAATATGGCACGAGGGTAGCACAGAGGTGCCCACGCACGTGTGCTTTCAATAACCAGATGAGTCTGGTGGAGACTCGAGGAGCTCACCTGGAACAGGAACACGGCCTGTCAAAGGAGCTACTGCCGGAGCAGCAAGGCAGGGACACGGCCTGCAAACCAGGTACTGCCTAAGCAGCAAGGGCCAAGCCCACAGAAGACGATAATGCCTGAGCAGTGGCGTGGCAGCACGCTGCCAGACATCCAAACATAGAAGGACGGTCGCGCGCCGCCATGATGGCAGGAGGAGCTTTTAAGGAGGTGTAGCTCCAGCCAAGGGCGGGCGCGAGGCGGAGATGACGGACTTGACCCAATCAGGATCCACGACATCCCAGCCTGGCCAGTCAGGATTCACCACGTCACCAGCCTTGTCATCAAGCCGTGTGACGTCAGTGGGCGAATCAGGATCCACCAAGCATAGCACATGCTCACCCTCCTGCCTCTGGGAAATAGAGGCGGGATCCTCGGTCTCATAATGTGTAGAGATAACGGGAGTCTCACTGCTTCCCTGAACAGCAAACCTCTGCACATTGCGCAGCCTCACAGACCTTCGAGGCTGCTGAGCAGGAGGAGCTGCGGCAGGCAAGGAATGGGAGACCGCCTCATCTCTTGCAACAGGAGTACCACTAGGTGTCACCCTCGTGCTGCCTCTCTGAGGAGGTTTCTCCTGCACTCTGCGCAGTCTGGCAGACCTTCGGCGCTGCTGAGCAGGAGCGCTCGTGGCAGGCAAGGAGACTGTCTCATTCCTTGCCACAGGAGAGCCACGAGGTGTAACAGCGATGTGTGCTGCCGCAGGAACGAGGAACAACTTCGTTACTGCTGCAGTAACGATTTTTAAGAATGGACCCCCATGTCGCCGATTAGCGATTTTGCACGTTTTTGCAACGATGCAAAATCGCTTATCGGTGTCACACGCAACGGCATCACTAATGCGGCCGGATGTGCGTCACAAATTCCGTGACCCCAACGACTCCGCATTAGCGATGTCGCAGCGTGTAAAGCCCCCTTTAGGCTGGCTTTGCACGTTGCGACATCGCAAGCCGATGCTTCGATGTTGCACGCTATAGTCCCTGCCCCCGTCGCAGCAGCGATATCTTGTGATTCCTGGCGTAGCGAACATTATCGCTATGCCAGCTTCACTTGCACTCACCTGTCCTGCGACGTCTCTCTGGCCGGCGAACCGCCTCCTTCCTAAGAGGGCGGGTCGTACAACATCAGAGTGGCCATCTGCCGTGTGACGTCAATCAAAGCGGAGGGGCAGAGATGAGCAGGATGTAAACATCCCGCCCACCTTCTTCCTTGCGTATACCCGCCGGCGGCAGGTAAGGAGATGTTCCTTGCTCCTGCGGCTTCATACACAGCGATCTGTGCTGCCGAGGAACAACATCGTACCTGTCGCGGCAGCATAATTTTGAAAAAGTCGGAGCCTACACCGATGATACGATAACGACGCTTTTGCGCTCGTTAATCGTATCATCTAGGATTTACACACTACGATGTCGAAAGTGACGCCGGATGTGCGTCACTTTCGATTTGACCCCACCGACATCGCACGTGCGATGTTGCAACGTGCAAAGCCGCCCTTAGCTACAGGATCCATCGGTCGTGGTTGGTGACGTCTTGTAGATGTGATCGGAGCCTTAGTTACAGGATCCATCGCTTGTGGTTGGTGACATCTTGTAGATGTGATCGGGGCCTTAGTTACAGGATCCATCGGTCGTGGTTGGTGACGTCTTGTAGATGTGATCGGAGCCTTAGTTACAGGATCCATCGGTCGTGGTTGGTGATGTCTTGTAGATGTGATCGGGGCCTTAGTTACAGGATCCATCGGTCGTGGTTGGTGACGTCTTGTAGATGTGATCGGAGCCTTAGTTACAGGATCCATCGGTCGTGGTTGGTGACGTCTTGTAGATGTGATCGGGGCCTTAGGCGGGCTTTGCACACTGCGACATCGCAGCCCGATGCTGCGATGCCGAGTGCGATAGTGCCCGCCCCCGTCGCAGCAGCGATATATGGTGATAGCTGGCGTAGCGAAAATTATCGCTACGCCAGCTTCACACACACACTCACCTGCCGTGCGACGTCCCTGTGGCCGGCGGCCCGCCTCCTTGTTAAGGGGGCGGGTCGTGCGGCGTCACTGTGACGTCACACGGCAGGCGGCCAATCGGAGCGGAGGGGCGGAGATGAGCAGGATGTAAACATCCTGCCCATCTCTTTCCTTCCGCATATCCTACGGAAGCCGCAGTGAGGCCGGTAGGAGATGTTCCTCGCTCCTGCGGCTTCACACACAGCGATGTGTGCTGCCGCAGGAGCGAGGAACAACATCGGACCGTCGCGTCAGCGTAATCATGGATTACGCCGACGCTGCACCGATGATACGATAACGACGCTTTTGCGCTCGTTAATCGTATCATCTAGGCTTTACACACTGCGATGTCGCATGCGATGCCGGAAGTGCGTCATTTTCAATTTGACCCCACCGACATCGCACCTGCGATGTCGCAGTGTGCAAAGCCCGCCTTAGTTACAGGATCCATCGTTCGTGGTTGGTGACATCTTGTAGATGTGATCGGGGCCTTAGTTACAGGATCCATCGCTCGTGGTTGGTGACGTCTTGTAGATGTGATCGGGGCTTTAGTTACAGGATCCATCGGTCGTGGTTGGTGACGTCTTGTAGATGTGATCGGGCCCTTAGTTACAGGATCCATCGCTCGTGGTTGGTGACGTCTTGTAGATGTGATCGGGGCTTTAGTTACAGGATCCATCGGTCGTGGTTGGTGACATCTTGTAGATGTGATCGGAGCCTTAGTTACAGGATCCATCGCTCGTGGTTGGTGACGTCTTGTAGATGTGATCGGGGCCTTAGTTACAGGATCCATCGTTCGTGGTTGGTGACATCTTGTAGATGTGATCGGGGCCTTAGTTACAGGATCCATCGCTCGTGGTTGGTGACGTCTTGTAGATGTGATCGGAGCCTTAGTTACAGGATCCATCGGTCATGGTTGGTGACGTCTTGTAGATGTGATCGGAGCCTTAGTTACAGGATCCATCGGTCGTGGTTGGTGACGTCTTGTAGATGTGATCGGGGCCTTTGTTACAGGATCCATCGGTCGTGGTTGGTGACGTCTTGTAGATGTGATCGGAGCCTTAGTTACAGGATCCATCGGTCGTGGTTGGTGACGTCTTGTAGATGTGATCGGGGCCTTAGTTACAGGATCCATCGTTCGTGGTTGGTGACATCTTGTAGATGTGATCGGGGCCTTAGTTACAGGATCCATCGGTCGTGGTTGGTGACGTCTTGTAGATGTGATCGGAGCCTTAGTTACAGGATCCATCGGTCGTGGTTGGTGACATCTTGTAGATGTGATCGGGGCCTTAGTTACAGGATCCATCGTTCGTGGTTGGTGACATCTTGTAGATGTGATCGGGGCCTTAGTTACAGGATCCATCGGTCGTGGTTGGTGACGTCTTGTAGATGTGATCGGGGCCTTAGTTACAGGATCCATCGTTCGTGGTTGGTGACGTCTTGTAGATGTGATCGGAGCCTTAGTTACAGGATCCATCGGTCGTGGTTGGTGACGTCTTTTAGATGTGATCGGGGCCTTAGTTACAGGATCCATCGTTCGTGGTTGGTGACATCTTGTAGATGTGATCGGGGCCTTAGTTACAGGATCCATCGGTCGTGGTTGGTGACGTCTTGTAGATGTGATCGGAGTCTTAGTTACAGGATCCATCGGTCGTGGTTGGTGACATCTTGTAGATGTGATCGGGGCCTTAGTTACAGGATCCATCGTTCGTGGTTGGTGACATCTTGTAGATGTGATCGGGGCCTTAGTTACAGGATCCATCGGTCGTGGTTGGTGACATCTTGTAGATGTGATCGGGGCCTTAGTTACAGGATCCATCGGTCGTGGTTGGTGACATCTTGTAGATGTGATCGGGGCCTTAGTTACAGGATCCATCGCTCGTGGTTGGTGACATCTTGTAGATGTGATCGGGGCCTTAGTTACAGGATCCATCGTTCGTGGTTGGTGACATCTTGTAGATGTGATCGGGGCCTTTAAGGCCACTTTACACACAGAGATAAATCTTTGGCAGATCTGTGGTTGCAGTGAAATCATGGACATATTGTTCCATTTGTACACAGCCACAAACCTGGCACTGATTGTCCACAATTTCACTGCAACCACAGATCTGCCGCAGATTTATCTTTGTGTGTAAACTGGCCTTTAGGGCGGCTTTGCATGTTGCAACATCGCACGTGCGATGTCGGTGGGGTCAAATCGAAAGTGCCGCACATCCGGCGTCACTTTCGACATCGTAGTGTGTAAATCCTAGATGATACGATTAACGAGCGCAAAAGCGTTGTTATCGTATCATCGGTGTAGGCTCCGACTTTTTCAAAATTACGCTGCCGCGACAGGTACGATGTTGTTCCTCGTTCCTGCAGCAGCACACATCCCTGTGTGTGAAGCCGCAGGAGCGAGGAACATCACCTTACCTGCCGCCAGCGGCTATACGGAAGGAAGAAGGTGGGTGGGATGTTTACATCCTGCTCATCTCCGCCCCTCCACTTTGATTGGCCGCCTGCCGTGTGACGTCGCTCTGACGTTGTACGACCCGCCCCCTTAGGAAGGAGGCGGGACGCTGGCCAGAGCGACGTCACAGGACAGGTGAGTGCATGTGAAGCTGGCGTAGTGATAATGTTCGCTACGCCAGGAATCACAAGATATTGCTGCTGCGACAGGGGCGGGGACTATCGCGTGTGACATCGCAGCATCGGCTTGCAATGTCGCAATGTGCAAAGCCCGCCTTAGTTACAGGATCCATCGGTCGTGATTGGTGACATCTTGTAGATGTATTCGGAGCCTTAGTTATAGGATCCATCGCTCGTTGTTGGTGATGTTTTGTAGATATATTCGGAGCCTTAGTTATAGGATCCATCACTCGGGGTTGGTGACATCTTGTAGATGTGATCAGAGCCTTAGGCAGGCTTTGCACGTTGCGACATCGCAAGCCGATGCTGCGATGTCGCACGCGATAGTCCCCGCCCCCGTCGCAGCAGCGATATCTTGTGATAGCTGCCGTAGCGAACATTATCGCTACGGCAGCTTCACATGCACTCACCTGGCATGCGACGTCGCTCTGGCCGGCGTCCCGCCTCCTTCCTAAGGGGGCGGGTCGTACAACCTCAGAGCGACGTCACACGGCAGGCGGCCAATAGAAGCGGAGGGGCGGAGATGAGCAGGATGTAAACATCCCGCCCACCTCCTTCCTTCCGCATAACCGCCGGTGGCAGGTAAGGTGATGTTCCTCGCTCCTGCGGCTTCATACACAGCGATGTGTGCTGCCGCAGGAACGAGGAACTACATCGTACCTGTCGCGGCACCGGCATTATGGAAATGTCGGAGAATACACCGATGATACGATAACGACGCTTTTGCGCTCGTTAATCGTATCATCTAGAATTTACACACTACAATGTCGAAAGTGACGCCGGATGTGCGTCACTTTCGATTTGACCCCACCGACATCGCACGTGCGATGTTGCAAAGCCGCCCTTAGTTACAGGATCCATCGGTCGTGGTTGGTGACATCTTGTAGATGTGATCGGAGTCTTAGTTACAGGATCCATCGGTCGTGGTTGGTGACATCTTGTAGATGTGATCGGAGCCTTAGGCCGGCTTTGCACACTACGACATCGCAGGTGGGGTCAAATCGAAAGTGACGTACATCCGGCGTCACTTGCGATGTCGTAGTGTGTAAAACCTTTTTGATACGATGAACGAGAGCAAAAGCGTCGTTATCGTATCATCGGTGTAGTCTTCGACATTTCCATAATGCCGGTGCAGCGACAGGTTCCTGCAGCAGCATACATCGCTGTGTGTAAAGCCGCAGGAGCGAGGAACATCACCTTACCTGCGTCCCGGCTGCTATGAGAAGGAAGGAGGTGGGCGGGATGTTTACATCCTGCTCATCTCCGCCCCTCCGTTGCTATTGGCCGCCTGCTGTGTGACGTCGCTGTGACGCCGCACGGCCCGCCCCCTTAGGAAGGAGGCGGTTCGCGGGCCAGAGCGACATCGCAGGACAGGTGAGTGCATGTGAAGCTGCCGTAGCGAAAATGTTCGTTATGGCAGCTATCACAAGATATCGCACGTACGACGGGGGTGGGGACTATCGCACTCGACATCGCAGCATCGGCATGCGATGTCTTAATGTGCAAAGCCCGCCTTGGTTACAGGATCCATCGGTCGTGGTTAATGACGTCTTGTAGATGTGATCGGGGCCTTAGTTACAGGATCCATCGGTCGTGGTTGGTGACGTCTTGTAGATGTGATCAGAGCCTTAGGCGGGCTTTGCACGTTGCGACATCGCAAGCCGATGCTGCGATGTCGCACGCGATAGTCCCCGCCCCTGTCGCAGCAGCGATATCTTGTGATTCCTGGCGTAGCGAACATTATCGCTACGCCAGCTTCACATGCACTCACCTGTCCTGCGACGTCGCTCTGGCCGGCGTCCCGCCTCCTTCCTAAGGGGGCGGGTCGTACAACTTCAGAGCGACGTCACACGGCAGGCGGCCAATCAAAGCGGAGGGGTGGAGATGAGCAGGATGTAAACATCCCGCCCACCTTCTTCCTTCCGTATAGCCGCTGGCGGCAGGTAAGGTGATGTTCATCGCTCCTGCGGCTTCACACACAGCGATGTGTGCTGCCGCAGGAATGAGGAACAATATCATACCTGTCGCGGCAGCGTAATTTTGAAAAAGTCGGAGCCTACACCGATGATACGATAACGATGCTTTTTCCCTCGTTAATCGTATCACCTAGGATTTACACACTACGATGTCGAAAGTTACGCCGGATGTGCGTCACTTTCGATTTTACCCCACCGACATCGCACGTGCGATGTCGCAACGTGCAAAACCACCCTAAGTTACAGGATCCATCGGTCTTGGTTGGTGTCGTCTTGTAGATGTGATCGGAGCCTTAAGCCCGCTTTACACGCTGCAATATATCTTACAATGTGTCGGCGGGGTCACGTCGTAAGTGACGCACATCCGGCATTGTAAGTTACATTGCAGTGTGTGACAGGTACGTGCGATTGCGATTGAACGTTAAAACGTTCATCGCATACATATCGTATCTGTCTCTAGAATTGAACGTGTGGTTGTTCAATGTTTCCGTGGCAGCTCACAACGCAGTGTGTGTCACCCTGGGAACATTGAACAGAACTTACCTGCCTCCCACGGCTGCAGCCGATAATGCGGAAGGAAGGAGGTGGGCGGGATGTTTACGTCCCGCTCACCTCCGCCCCTCCGCTTCTATTGGCCGGCTGCCGTGTGACGTCGCTGTGACGCCAAACGTCCCTCCCACTCCAGGAAGTGGAAGATTGCACATTAGTCATTTTTATAGCGCCGGTCACATGTGCGATCTCGGCAGATCGCATCTGCGATGTGTCACATCGCTAACGAGATCGCTAGCGATGTCGCAGCGTGTAAAGCACCTCTTTGTTACAGGATCCATCAGTCATGGTTGGTGACGTCTTGTAGATGTGATTGGAGCTTTAGTTACAGGATACATCGCTCGTGGTTGGTGACGTCTTGTAGATGTGATCGGAGCCTTAGTTACAGGATACATCGCTCGTGGTTGGTGACGTCTTGTAGATGTGATCGGGGCCTTAGTTACAGGATCCATCAGTCGTGGTTGGTGACGTCTTGTAGATGTGATCGGAGCCTTAAGCCCGCTACACACGCTTCAATATATCTCACAATCCGTCGTTGGGGTCTGGCTGTAAGTGACGCACATCCGGCATCGTTTGTGAGGTATCTGCGTGTGACATCTACTTGCGATCAGGATTGAACGCAAAACCGTTGATCGCAAACACATCGTATCATTCTCTAGAATTGAGCGTTTTGTTGCACGAACCTAGTGAATTGTAACGTGTGACATCCCTCATACGATTTCGGTGTCTGATGCTATGTGCGCAGGTGTGCGCTCTGCACCGCAGCTTAAAAAAGGTCCGCTTCAGAGCGCAGCTGAAAAGCTGCGTTCTGAAGCGCCTCACAATGTCTGTCATTCACTAATCTCTGTCAGTCGGTCACTATCTCTGTCCCTCACTCTCTGTCCATGTCAGTCTATCCCCCTCTCTCATATACTCACCGATCCCCGATCCCCGGCGCTGCACGGCATTCACACTGCTCCGGCGGCTTTTACTGTTTGGAAAAAGCCGGCCGCCCATTAAACAATTTCGTATTCCCTGCTTTCCCCGCCCACCGGCGCCTATGATTGGTTACAGTGAGACACGCCCCCACGCTGAGTGACAGCTGTCACACTGCACCCAATCACAGCAGCCGGTGGGCGTGTCTATACTGTGTATTGAAATAAATAATTAAATAATTAAAAAAAACGGCGTGCGGTCCCCCCCAATTTTAAAACCAGCCAGATAAAGCCATACGGCTGAAGGCTGGTATTCTCAGGATGGGGAGCTCCACGTTATGGGGAGCCCCCCAGCCTAACAATATCAGCCAACAGCCGCCCAGAATTGCCGCATACATTATATGCGACAGTTCTGGGACTGTACCCGGCTCTTCCCGATTTGCCCTGGTGCGTTGGCAAATCGGGGTAATAAGGAGTTATTGGCAGCCCATAGCTGCCAATAAGTCCTAGATTAATCATGTCAGACGTCTATGAGACACCTTCCATGATTAATCTGTAAGTGACAGTAAAAAAACACACACACATGAAAAAATCCTTTATTAGAAATAAAAAACACAAACACATTCCCTCATTACCAATTTATTAACCCCCGACAAACCCTCCATGTCCGGCGTACTCCACAGTCCTCCAGCGTCGCGTCCAGCTCTGCTGCATGGAGGTAACAGGAGCAGCAGAAGACACCGCCGCTCCGGTCACCTCCACGCAGGTAATGAAGACAGCCGCGCGATCAGCTGATCTGTCACTGAGGTTACCCGCTGTCACTGGATCCAGCGGTGGCCGCGGGTAACCTCAGTGACAGATCAGCTGATCGCGCGGCTGTCTTCATTACCTGCGTGGAGGTGACCGGAGCGGCGGTGTCTTCTGCTGCTCCTGTCACCTCCATGCAGCAGAGCTGGACGCGACGCTGGAGGACTGTGGAGTACGCCGGACATGGAGGGTTTGTCGGGGGTTAATAAATTGGTAATGAGGGAATGTGTTTGTGTTTTTTATTTCTAATAAATGATTTTTTCAGGTGTGTGTGTTTTTTTACTGTCACTTACAGATTAATCATGGAAGGTGTCTCATAGACGTCTGACATGATTAATCTAGGACTTATTGGCAGCTATGGGCTGCCAATAACTCCTTAGTACCCCGATTTGCCAACGCACCAGGGCAAATCGGGAAGAGCCGGGTACAGTCCCAGAACTGTCGCATATAATGTATGCGGCAATTCTGGGCGGCTGTTGGCTGATATTGTTAGGCTGGGGGGCTCCCCATAACGTGGAGCTCCCCATCCTGAGAATACCAGCCTTCAGCCGTATGGCTTTATCTGGCTGGTTTTAAAATTGGGGGGGACCGCACGCCGTTTTTTTTAATTATTTAATTATTTATTTCAATACACAGTATAGACACGCCCACCGGCTGCTGTGATTGGGTGCAGTGTGACAGCTGTCACTCAGCGTGGGGGCGTGTCTCACTGTAACCAATCATAGGCGCCGGTGGGCGGGGAAAGCAGGGAATACGAAATTGTTTAATGGGCGGCCGGCTTTTTCAAAACAGTAAAAGCCGCTGGAGCAGTGTGAATGCCGTGCAGCGCCGGGGATCGGGGATTGGTGAGTATGAGAGAGGGCTGCTAACTTTAGGAATTTAGGAGATTAGCGGTCAACGGTGAGTCCTTTAATGGTGACCGCTAATCAGGACGCGGCACAGACAGAGCCGCAGCATGACCGTGAAGTCGGGTGAAGTTCACCCGAGTTCATTCTGACAGTGCGGCTCTGTCTGTGTCTGCTGTCATCTGCCATTCAGCTCTGCTACATGGCTGTCTGTGTCTGCTGTTAGCGGCCATGTAGCAGAGCTGAATGGCAGATGACATAGTAAAAACGCATCCCTACACATTACACACGCTTGGCAAGTCAATAAAAAAAAAAAAAAAAAAGGTGCCCAATGCATACGTCACGGAACACATGATCTAAAGGATCGCACACAAAATTGACCAATTTAACATAGACTACTAACGCTCGTGTGACAGCAAATGAACGACCAACGTGAAATCTCATAGATCCCGTATGCAACCTGGGCGTGTCACATCGCAAATGCGATTGTACAACTAATTGCAACGTGTAAAGTGGGCTTTAGTTACAGGATACATCGCTCGTGGTTGGTGACGTCTTGTAGATGTGATCGGGGCCTTAGTTACAGGATCCACCGGTCGTGGTTGGTGACGTCTTGTAGATGTGATCGGAGCCTTAGTTACAGGATCCACCGGTCGTGGTTGGTGACGTCTTGTAGATGTGATCGGAGCCTTAGTTACAGGATCCACCGGTCGTGGTTGGTGACGTCTTGTAGATGTGATCGGAGCCTTAGTTACAGGATCCACCGGTCGTGGTTGGTGACGTCTTGTAGATGTGATCGGGGCCTTAGTTACAGGATCCACCGGTCGTGGTTGGTGACGTCTTGTAGATGTGATCGGAGCCTTAGTTACAGGATCCACCGGTCGTGGTTGGTGACGTCTTGTAGATGTGATCGGAGCCTTAGTTACAGGATCCACCGGTCGTGGTTGGTGACGTCTTGTAGATGTGATCGGGGCCTTAGTTACAGGATCCACCGGTCGTGGTTGGTGACGTCTTGTAGATGTGATCGGAGCCTTAGTTACAGGATCCACCGGTCGTGGTTGGTGACGTCTTGTAGATGTGATCGGAGCCTTAGTTACAGGATCCACCGGTCGTGGTTGGTGACGTCTTGTAGATGTGATCAGAGCCTTAGTTACAGATTACCTTGTAAATGTGACACAAATTTTCTTGCTGGGAATTCTATAATGTAATAATATAATGTGTCAAATGTATGTGGTGAAGTCTCTGAGATCGTTTTTTTCTCTAAATGCTTAGTGAATTAGCTTCTGTAATTTACATGTGTCATATTACTCATTTTTATTATATTGTCCATGCTCAGATCCTTCCGCAGATCTCTTGGTGTGAATCCAAAAAAAGACAGTTTGCACTCCAATAATGCAAACCATGGATGTGTGAACATGGACCTGCATTACTGCTAAGGGAAATCTAAGAAAAATGAGATATTTAGCATATAGAAACGGCCGTTAGTATATCTGCCCAGTTGCCTCTTCACGGCATATCTCGTAATTGGGTGCCTTCTCCTGTTCACATTTCAATTTGGTGACTGCCATCAGTCTTTTTGTCTATATTTAAGAGGGTCATACCATCTGACCGTGCACCCCTCCCCCACTTGCCACAGGTAATCTTATCCTATATAGCAGGTTCCTACTTGCCCATACACAGGAGATTTTTAACCCAGAGAGAGGCTTTAGCATAGAGTAGGTAGTTACGAGTCATGTTCAGTTATGCACCTGTTCACATTTCAATTTGGTGAGTGCTGTCAGTCTATTTTGTCTCTTCCTAGAAGCTGTGAATCCCAAGTGCTCTAATTATCAGTCCCTTAGATAACTGTATGCTTGTACTCACACCACAGGCATCCACAGATAGTTTTAAACTCAGCCAGAAACAATGGCTTGTAGGAAGACCAGGAGAAACGCTGTAGTTTTCTTCTAGAATCTTGTATTAAGTGCAAAGTAAAGGCAGGTGAAAAGGAATAATCTGTACAGGGTTGTAGACACGTGTCTTCAGCAATGGTTCCTCTAGACTAAACTGAAGAAGAAGGGAGGAGCATTCTATACATAAGTCAACTAAGGGAGGAACATAGGGACAATTTTCATACAGTCTAAATCTACCTAGTAACAAGGAAGTTCCTGATAGGAGGAAAAATATGCAATGCAAGAAATACTGTATATACAACAGGTTGTTCCCATTCATGGGACACAACACTCCCCGTCTGAAATCATCTGATTTCACAAGTCCTTGTACGACGTAAGGAGTCGATCCTGTCCCTCGATGTCATGAAACCTGTAACGAGAAAAGAGAGAAACATAAAAAATGCAATGGTAATGCACTGAATTCAAGTCCATGCTTGGTCGATGACGCATAGTCCTTGCGTAAAAATGTAAAAGTAGAAAAAAAATGGAAAATGAATTCAAGTTCAACAAACCCATCTTCAGATTGGGGAAGCTGCAAACATGCCAACTCTTCCTCCAACCCAATAATCCAATGGTAAAGTTTTAGTCCAAAAGAAAAGTTTAAGGTTCAATTGGACACAAACAGTTGTGTCTCAGTACAGCAGGGGTAAGGAAAGGTACGCTCCCCGCCGTGGCAGTGTCCAACGACAAAGTTATTTCATGTAACGTCCTCCTTCTGTAAAAGTAGCACGAGTTCAGGGACTGGACGAAAGAAGATTCGGGTTGAACCGCCCTTCGTCACCTTCACTTCTACCTTCTGGGTCTTTTCATCGTCGCTGAGTACAGCCTTGGTGATGAGTCCCATTTACCACTCGTTGCAATGAGCCTCTGTCTTTCAGCAAGACAACGTCTCCTACTTGTAGGTTTGGAGATGACTTCTGCCATTTGTGACGGCTTTGAAGCAGATGCAAATACTTGGTCTTCCACCGATGCCAGAACACGTTGGACAGATGTACTTGCTTCCATTGACGTCTGAAAATATTCTTTTGATTGAAGTCCCCGAGAGGGACTGAAACAGCTCCAATTTTCTGTGTGAGGAGTGTGGCTGGAGTATGAATCATTGGTGCGTCGGGGTTCGATGATACAGGAACCAGAGGTCTGGCATTTATTATAGTGGATACCTCTGCGAGGAAGGTCACCAGCACTTCGTGGGTGAGAGGAAGTTTGTGACTTAGTAGCATGGAATCAAGGATTCTTCGTGCGATTCTGATCATGCGTTCCCAGGATCTACCCATGTGTGACGAGTGTGGGGGATTGAGCATCCAGGTACATCCGTTGTCAGCCAAGAAGTTGTTTAGCTGCAGTGCCTTACAAGCCCCTGTGAAATTAGTTCCACAGTCGGACCGGAATTGTTTGGCAGGCCCGCGGATGGAGAAGAACCTTCTTAGGGCATTGATGAAGCAGGAAGAGTCCATGGATTCAATTACTTCAATGTGAACTGCACGGATGCTGAGACAGGTAAATAGGACAGCCCATCGCTTACTACTTGCAGCTCCACCATGAGTTCTTCTTGTGATGACTGTCCCTGGACCAAAGACGTCTACACCGACATATGAGAATGGCTGATCTGTACTTAAATGATCTGTCTAAAGATTTGCCATCTGCTGGTGTTGATGTCTTCCTCTTAACCTTTGGCACTTGACGCATCTATGAAGCGCTGAAGAGACATACCTTTTCACCCCAACGATCCATAAACCGGCGGACCTGATCCTGCCTTCGGTAAGCTGTCTACCTTGATGCTGCACTTGTTCATGATAGTGTCGGACTAACAAGGTAGCAATGTAGTGTTGACCGGGAATTATTAAGGGTTCTGTTCCTTGTTATGCATATCATATTTTCCAATCTGGCCGCCCACTCGTAGCAACTTGTTGTGATCGAGCATTGAATTCAGGTTGAAGAGCGAACTGGTTTTGGAAAGGTTAACACCCTTTGTGATGCTGTCAATCTCGTGGTGATACACTTCTTGCTGTACACACCTGAGTATGACTTGTTTGGCACGTTCTTTGTCGATGACACCAGGATCATTCACGCACATGTGCCAGCCGTGGCACGTTGAAGACTTGTAGAAACAGTGAGCGATGTGAATAAGACGAGCTACGACTCGTATCGCAGATGATCAACTTGAGAAGCGCTCGAAGCGATGAGGTCTCAACTTCTGTTTTGATGTCACTGAAGTGTAGAGAGCGGAGACGATTGGTCTAATTTCCTTGTTGGATTCTGGTTCCACCAGTGTGTCGCCCGGGGACCAGGGGTACTCAGATCCGGGCCACAGAGTCACTTCTGTGGGTATCACGGTGGCGTGACCCGGTCTGTGATCCCAGGCTCCACAGTAAAAGGGGTTTTGTTAAGGGAGATTGTCCGTGACGCCACCCACGGTTGTGGTGATTGTGGAACACCACCGCTGCTCTGGACGGGGATCCCAGGAGCGATGATATGGAGCAGCTAGATGTTATTTCTCCCCTCCGTGGGTAGGGGGTTGGTTGTCCCGGGGCCCGGTGATAGGGTAAGCAGGGAGCAGGGTGCAGTGCTGCAGTGCGGTGCCCGAGGGCACGGGTGTACTCACAAGAAAGTCACACGGAGTCACTGGCAAACTAGGAATTGCCGGTGTCCGCAGCCTTCGGTACGGGGGTGTTAGTGTCCCACACACGGTGCAGCAGCCCTTGTTGTTCTTTCCCTGCAGCCAAGTGTCTTTCTCTCCACTCTCTTCCTCTTTCTCCTCAGCCGGGAACGGGGAATCCACTCCCCTGTAGTGATCCGGGTACCCAGGTACCGAGGGGCCACCGCCCTGCTCCGGCTACCTGTTCTGGCCCCTTCCTCACTACGGCCTGTCCCGGCCCTTTCAGAGCACGCTTCACTCCCAGCCTGGGAGCCATAGCTCCAGACTTCTGTCCTGTCTGCTCTCCACACACTCTCATCTCCAGCCCCTCCCCTCTCCTCTGCTTTTCTCTTACCCTGGGGGCTGTGCTTTGTCTGGCTGCACCGGTGTGAGATCAGATTACCAAGGAGGATTAACTCTTTCTGTGACAACCTGGCTGTGCCAGGGCGTCACACACCCCCTTGGTAAAACACGGCCCGTCCTCGGGCCGTCGAGGCACCAACATTTATTAAAACTGGAAAAAGGATAAAACATTTTAAACATTTTCACACATGCATTTTCAATCTTCCCACAGCGGGATGCACATTGCTTCAACGTTGCAACAACAAATAACACTTTTAATAATGTCAACGTGACGGGTCCTTTAGTCACCCACCCAAACAACCTAGCCTTGGTGCTGCCCCTAAAGCCCAGGCAGCACCCCTTGACCCCAGTCCAGGAACGGCTCCAGATTGGTCAACGGGACCGGTACTTCGCTGTCGTTGCGGCTGGGCGGACTGCCGGAGCCGTCGTCATCTCCGTCACGGCCGGGCGGACTGCCGGGGCCGGTGGCAGGGTGGTGACAAAGGTGAGGCCTGGGGACCCCAGGTCTGGGTCCTCCCCAACAGGCGCTGCGGGCTCCGCTACCGGTAACAGGGGTAACGGGTCGGTGCATCGCTGCGGCGGCCTCTCCAGGAACCAAATGTTGGCAGAGTCCTGGCGTCCCTGCCTTTACAGTCCTTGTCACATAAGCTGCGGTTCCTTCTTCCTGCTCCCCCTTGGTACTCGGGAGCAGTCCTTCCAGCAACTTTTAAAGTTTCCCTTTCGCTTCCGGTCCTCCGGAGCTTCACTTCCGCCCGCGTTCTCAGGGGGCGGAGCCTCTTTTTCGCGCCCAACGCTTGGGGCAGAAGGTGCTGGGCGGGAGATTTTCGCGCCCAAAATGGCGGCAAAGATGGCGACTTTAAAAATTTTGCAGCGGATCACCGCTGACAGTCCAGAACAAGGCGCACTTCCTCCAGGTAACTGGATGGGTTCGATCCTGTTCGTGACGCCAAATGTGTCGCCCGGGGACCAGGGGGTACTCAGATCCGGGCCACAGGGTCACTTCTGTGGGTATCACGGTGGCGTGACCCGGTCTGTGATCCCAGGCTCCACAGTAAAAGGGGATTTGGGTAAGGGAGATTGTCCGTGACGCCACCCACGGTTGTGGTGAAGTTGGGACACCACCGCTGCTTTGGACGGGGATCCCGGGAGCGATGGTATGGAGCAGCTAGATGTTATTTCTCCCCTCCGTGGGTAGGGGTTGGTTGTCTCGGGGCCCGGTGATAGGGTAAGCAGGGAGCAGGGTGCAGTGCTGCAGTGCGGTGCCCGAGGGCACTGGTGTACTCACAAGAAAGTCACACGGAGTCACTGGTAACTAGGAATTGCCGGTGTCCACAGCCTTCGGTACGGGGGTGTTAGTGTCCCACACACGGTGCAGCAGCCCTTGTTGTTCTTTCCCTGCAGCCAAGTGTCTTTCTCTCCACTCTCTTCCTCTTTCTCCTCAGCCGGGAACGGGGAATCCACTCCCCTGTAGTGATCCGGGTACCCAGGTACCGAGGGGCCACCGCCCTGCTCCGGCTACCTGTTATGGCCCCTTCCTCACTACGGCCTGTCCCGGCCCTTTCAAAGCACGCTTCACTCCCAGCCTGGGAGCCACAGCTCCAGACTTCTGTCCTGTCTGCTCTCCACACACTCTCTGCTCCAGCCCCTCCCCTCTCCTCTGCTTTTCTCTTACCCTGGGGGCTGTGCTTTGTCTGGCTGCACCGGTGTGAGATCAGATTACCAAGGAGGATTAACTCTTTCTGTGACAACCTGGCTGTGCCAGGGAGTCACACCAGCTCGTACATGTTGCCGACATAGTTATCGCAGGTCTCCTCATATAAGATACTTGGAGGTGTCAGCCACATGTGGTCGCCGAGTTTGGACGCAGCAATGAGTCTCGTTCCTCAGTCAGCTGGGTTTTGTTCGGTGGGAATGTGGTGCTACTGTTCGGGACGAGTGAAGCTTCTGATACGTTCTACTCTGTTACTCACGTAGACATAGAACTGCTTTCTTTGGTTATATATGTACCCCAGTACCACTTTACTATCGGTGTAGAATGTGAAGGATTCGATTGTGAGGTCCATTTCATCTCTCACAACTTCAGCGATTTCTACCGCCAATACTGCGGCACAGAGTTTGAGCCTGGGCACTGAGTGTGCGGGTTTTGGAGTCAGTTTAGCCTTACCCAGGATGAAACCGTAGTCCACTTTGTTGTGCCTTCCGAAGGTCTTCAGATAAGCTACTGCAGCTATGGCTTCTGTAGACGCATCGGAAAAGATGTGGACTTCTCTTTTAATGACAACCAAAGAAGACCTTGACGAATAACAACGTGGAATCCGCAGTTTTTTGAGTACCTTCAGGGAATTCTTCCAGGCCTCCCACCGTTGTTGTTTCTGGGACGACAGCGGAGCATCCCAATCTGTATTTTCGGCAGTAAGCTTCTTAGGCTGGTTTCAGACGTCCGTGTTTTATGTACGTGTGACATCCGTTTTTAACAGGTTTTTTGCTATTTCACACGGAGACGTGCCCATTTTTTCTCAAGCAGCACGAGTGTCACACGGACCGCACACTGATGTGATCCGTGTGAAATCAGTATGACACGTACCGGAGAAAACACAGGTTTATAAATAAAAAGATTTTCTATATTTACCTGTATCCAGCAATGTTGTCTCCGGCTCTGCTGCCTCCCGCTCCTGACCCCCGCTCATTATTTTCATTGATTATTCACTGTAGTGAGCAGCTTGAACCAGGGGCATCGCGGTGACAGCGCAGGAAACAGCACCGCCGAGGACAGCATCGCTGGGGACATCGCTAGTGACAGGTGAGTATCCTGCCAGCAGTGTGTGTGCAGGGACGTCCAGGAGGTCATCGGATTTCCCAATGAACTCTGATAACCTCCTGATGAAACCTCTGCGACAACTGCGTTACAGCAAGTGTCACGATGGTGACTTCCAGGGGTTCATGAGAGTTCATTGGGAACCCTGATGAGTCCCTGGATGTCACTGCACAAACTGCTGAATTCTCACTTGTCACCGGCGATGTCTCCGGTGGTGCTGTCCTCGGCTGTGCTGTACCCAGCCTGACCCCGCAATGCTCCGGCTTCCAGATCCGCAGTGAATAATCAATGAAAATAATGAGCGGGATGCAGCAGAGCCGGAGACAGCATCGCTGTATACAGGTAAATATAGAACATCTTTTCATTACAGAGACACGTGTTTTACCCGGTACGTGTCACACGTATGCAAACACTGATGTCACACGTGTGACACACGTGTGACACACGTATGACACACGTATGAACACAACCATGCATATGACTGGTACCTGATTAAACACGGATGTCTGAAACCAGCCTTAGCATGATTTTACCTTGGACGGTGAAGGGTGCGACAAATCCGAGGGGATCGTAGATACTGTTTATCACAGATAGGACTCCTCGTTTAGTGAATAGTTTGTCACAGAGTGATACTTGAAAAGTGAAAGCATCCTGTTTGATGTCCCATAACAGGCCGAGGCTACGTTGTCTGGGACGGACGTCGGAACCCAAGTCGAGGTCTCTCAAACTTGTGGCGTGGTATTCAGGTGGAAACGCTTCCATTACCTATGGACTGTTAGATATAATCTTATTGAGTCTGAGATTTGATGCAGCAAGCATTTCCTGAGTTCTGGAAAGCAGATTGACAGCTTCTTCACTCAAGGATAAGGACTTGAGCCCATCGTCCACGTAGAAGTTCCTTTCCACGAATTGGTGAGCCTCATGCCCATACTCTTCCACACCTTCTCAGGCGGACTGTCTCAGTCCATAGATTGCCACAGCTGGTGAAGGGCTGTTTCCGAAGACGTATACCCTCATCCAGTAGTCTATGACTTCGTTTTGGATATTATTGTCATTGTGCAATAGGAACCTAAGATAGTTCCGGCTGTCTTCTTTCACGATCAACCAGTGGAGCATCTGCTGGATGTTGGCCATTATTGCCACGGGTTCTTGCCTGAAACAAATCAACACTCCAATGAGACTGTTGTTCATGTTGGATCCGGTGAGAAGTAGATTGTTAAGGGAGACGCCTTCGTGCTGAGCGCCGGAGTCGAACACCACCCTGATCTGGTTGGGTTTACGAGGATGGTAAACCCCAAAGGATGGAAGGTACCAACATTCTTCTAATTTCAACGGTGGTGCCGGTTCAGCATGATCTCTGTCGAGGATATTTTGCATAAACTCGACAAAGTGTTTCTCCATCTCTGGTTTTCTTTTCAAGGTGCGTTTTAGAGAGGAGGACCTTGCAGTTGCTTGCTGGAAGTTGTTTGGCAACCTTGGCCTTGGAGACCGAAAGGGTAATGGGGCTACCCAACTGTTAGAGTCATTTTGAGAGAACTCTTTATCCATAATCTTTATGAATTCCTTGTCTTCTCTCGTCGGTGCCAACTTGTTGTCTTCGTTTGTAGACTCAAGTTGACCCGAAGTCGTCATCCCAGAGATGGTGTGCGTCCGCGCAGTAGAGCTGCTGCTGTTGCCACCTGGTGTCGCTCAGCCTCTCTTTCACCCAGTAGTGAAGCGGACACGGTTGAAAGTGAACAAAGACAAGAGTATAGTGCAAATATTCTATATTTATTTCAAAGAGACTGGCACAAAAAGGAATCGGCAACACAAATCAGAGGCATGTGTATGACAACATGTATAAAAATGTGAAGCATGAGGTACACAAGTGTAGTATTAATAATATCTGCGGGTCAAAATGTGGTCAGGGCATAAAGCACTACAAACAGAGCCATGAAGGTAAAATAGATAATAAATTGCACAAATTCAAGAGCAGTAGAGGAAAGTTTTAGGCTATAAATAGTAAAATACCCCACACTAGGTACTAGATAGGTAGCCCAATATTGCAAATAGCCCAAATAACAGCAAATTGTGAACAACATGCACAAAGATACAAGTTATAACACTCTGGCCGGCAGGTCAGAGGGGTAGAAGACAGTGGGCAGTGTGACGACATGGACTCTCATGGGTTAAAGTTTCTTAAAATTCAGCCAGACAGCATGATAGATTGTTTATAGACGGGCGAGAAGTCCCTCATTGTTTTTACAAGACTCTTGTTGACTCAATGTAATTGTGTTGGCCACTGAAAGCCAGACGTATTGTTCTCTAGACTTTTCCAGTAATCATTGCATTGTAGTTGTGTATTGCTAATGTGATTACCTTAGTAGCCATTGTCTAGTCGGTGACTCCCAGACTACATGTATACCCTCAGTCTTTCTGTAGACATCATTTGGATGAACATTGTCCATGCAGCTTGAGATTCATACAATGGGAGAGGCGCTCTTGTCCAACCAATCGATGAGGACGCAGTGTATCCAAGTGGAAGGCTGTGGCTATAAAAGGGACTTTTTTAAGCCACCAGTTGGATGTTGATGGATCCAGTCTAAGCTCTTTGGAGCTGACTTGAGGATCAGGATATCTTATGGCTTCAATCTAGGGACTCCGGTTCCGGTTGGAGACCATATCCACAGCCTAGGGATTTCGACCCCGGCTGCCAGGATTGTATCATCATACCAGGACTACCTAAGGAGGACACTCAGGTTGGGACAATCCGGTCACTTGGCTACAGACTTTACAGACCTCACACAGCTTCCTAAATCTGGCGCTATTCCTTTCTCGGTGGGTGCCCGCCGAAAGCGGGGTGCTGCTGGATTGGAGTAAGTGGCCCTGGAAGCTCTGAGGCAAGGACATTCTAAATCCCTGGTGAGCCAGTGGAAGCATGAGACTCTGTTGCCTGTTACATTTGTGTTTTGCTGGTTATGTGTTATGTGCCGTTAATTGTTTGGGGATCCAATAAAGTCTAATTATTGTGGTTCCCTCACTATGTGTTGTCTGAGTAGTGTTACGCCCACGGTTAAGGAGGCCGGCGTTCAGTTGGGATGAGCCCTGAGCCACGCTGTCTTTCTAAAGGCGGCGGGTTTTAGCGGACGAGAGCACCCACTGAGCCCCGTGTCTCCACAGGCAGCATGAACCGTATAATACAGGAGAGCATACCCATAGTCCAGACACAGCCTAAGAAATAGCAACAGAGAGGTCCCCCTGGAACAAGGACCCTGACGTATATGTTGCACGATCTCACAGCGGTTTGGATCATTTCATCAGGGGCAGATGGAACGCTGTGTAAAAGGACCATGTTTTTTAAACATGGCGCCGGGCCGCCCCCGTCACTCCCCCATCGGCGTCAGCGCGGCCGCACCAATAGTATTCTGGGCTCCGGAGTCATCAGCAATCAACGCCCATCAGTAAGGTGGGCGCATGCTCGGGAATGGGGACGCGTCACCCGCAACCCGCGCATGCGCAGAGGCGATAATGATACCGAGGAAACAGGATCAATACACCCGGAAGTGCAGCTGCGTGGCACAGAGGAGGGAAGGACAGAGGCGGTCAGGTGAGATATAGTGTAATGCAATCACAGAAACAAGGAAAAAGAGTCAGCAAATGGTATGAAGTAAAAAGAATCTTCTGTCATTCACATCATAGGAAATCCAAGTCCAGGATCGCAGTCCATATGTTAAGGGTACTTTACACGCTGCGACATCGCTAGCGATCTCGTTAGCGATGTTAAATTGTAGATCACAAGTGCGATCTGCCGAGATCGCACATGCGTAAAATGACCTACAGTTAGGTCCAGAAATATTTGGACAGTGACACAAGTTTTGTTATTTTAGCTGTTTACAAAAACATGTTCAGAAATACAATTATATATATAATATGGGCTGAAAGTGCACACTCCCAGCTGCAATATGAGAGTTTTCACATCCAAATCGGAGAAAGGGTTTAGGAATCATAGCTCTGTAATGCATAGCCTCCTCTTTTTCAAGGGACCAAAAGTAATTGGACAAGGGACTCTAAGGGCTGCAATTAACTCTGAAGGCGTCTCCCTGGTTAACCAGTAATCAATGAAGTAGTTAAAAGGTCTGGGGTTGATTACAGGTGTGTGGTTTTGCATTTGGAAGCTGTTGCTGTGACCAGACAACATGCGGTCTAAGGAACTCTCAATTGAGGTGAAGCAGAACATCCTGAGGCTGAAAAAAAAGAAAAAATCCATCAGAGAGATAGCAGACATGCTTGGAGTAGCAAAATCAACAGTCGGGTACATTCTGAGAAAAAAGGAATTGACTGGTGAGCTTGGGAACTCAAAAAGGCCTGGGTGTCCACGGATGACAACAGTGGTGGATGATCGCCGCATACTTTCTTTGGTGAAGAAGAACCCGTTCACAACATCAACTGAAGTCCAGAACACTCTCAGTGAAGTAGGTGTATCTGTCTCTAAGTCAACAGTAAAGAGAAGACTCCATGAAAGTAAATACAAAGGGTTCACATCTAGATGCAAACCATTCATCAATTCCAAAAATAGACAGACCAGAGTTACATTTGCTAAAAAACACCTCATGAAGCCAGCTCAGTTCTGGAAAAGTATTCTATGGACAGATGAGACCAAGATCAACCTGTACCAGAATGATGGGAAGAAAAAAGTTTGGAGAAGAAAGGGAACGGCACATGATCCAAGGCACACCACATCCTCTGTAAATCATGGTGGAGGCAACGTGATGGCATGGGCATGCATGGCTTTCAATGGCACTGGGTCACTTGTGTTTATTGATGACATAACAGCAGACAAGAGTAGCCGGATGAATTCTGAAGTGTACCGGAATATACTTTCAGCCCAGATTCAGCCAAATGCCGCAAAGTTGATCGGACGGCGCTTCATAGTACAGATGGACAATGACCCCAAGCATACAGCCAAAGCTACCCAGGAGTTCATGAGTGCAAAAAAGTGGAACATTCTGCAATAGCCAAGTCAATCACCAGATCTTAACCCAATTGAGCATGCATTTCACTTGCTCAAATCCAGACTTAAGACGGAAAGACCCACAAACAAGCAAGACCTGAAGGCTGCGGCTGTAAAGGCCTGGCAAAGCATTAAGAAGGAGGAAACCCAGCGTTTGGTGATGTCCATGGGTTCCAGACTTAAGGCAGTGATTGCCTCCAAAGGATTCACAACAAAATATTGAAAATAAAATTTTTTTGTTTGGGTTTGGTTTATTTGTCCAATTATTTTTGACCTCCTAAAATGTGGAGTGTTTGTAAAGAAATGTGACAATTCCTACAATTTCTATCAGATATTTTTGTTCAAACCTTCAAATTAAACGTTACAATCTGCACTTGAATTCTGTTGTAGAGGTTTCATTTCAAATCCAATGTGGTGGCATGCAGAGCCCAACTCGCCAAAATTGTGTCACTGTCCAAAGATTTCTGGACCTAACTGTATGTGCGATCTCGAAAGATCGCACTTGCGATCTAGAATTTCACATCGCTAATGAGATCGCTAGCGATGTCGCAGCGTGTAAAGTACCCTTTAGATCAGTAATTGCCATGTAGATAAAATCAAAGTTCCTTTAGAGGTGCCAGGAAAGAGAAATGGTCTCCAAAATTAAAAGATTGCGAAAAAGTATAATTAAAAACAAGGCACTAAGAGCATGGTCCTTTTACACAGCGTTCCAGCTCTTCAGTAGCCATAATGCCGAATTCATGCGTTTATTTAGTTACAGCAGGGTATATTTTCACAATTTTTTTTCTTTGGTTTCTCTTAGTCTCATGGCCAGTGTGAACATGGTCTCACAAGTTCCATGTATACCATCTCATACTCCGGCTCACTTTTTTGTTTTTATGTAGTTTTTTTGTATTCAGTACAAACAGGGAGTGGCCCCCTTCTCAGCGAGCTGGACATTTCATTCTGTGAATCCCCCTGACTGTGTGTCCTGTTGGAACCCGGTCGCTCTCAGCCCTTAGCCACATTGAGGCCTATTTTAGACCCATGGTAAGGTTTTAATATTAGAGAGTGTAGGTACTATCCCAACTTGGTACACCTTGATGTTTGGTGGGATAGCTTTATGCTTTTTTTGATCAAAAACAGTGTTTACTAAGTACCCTATGTTTATATGCACTATGCTTTTATTTAGTTACAGCAGGGTATATTTTCACAATTTTTTTTCCTTGGTTTCTCTTAGTCTCATGGCCAGTGTGAACATGGTCTCACAAGTTCCATGTATACCATCTCATACTCCGGCTCACTTTTTTGTTTTCCGAAGTCATGCGTTGTAGTTTTGAAGGCGCACTTCCACCATCTGTAGTTTTTGGACTGAATAACCTTTGTGAGACTGGTGTTAGTGAGTTCTCGGCGGATCATGTACCTCACAAAGTCGGACATGTCTGTTCTTTTCAACATTGGGGGCACATTTGCTGACTGCGTGGTGCTGGTTGCGTGGTTCGTAGCTTCTTGGTTTAGGAACAACGTGGGAAAGTATGGAGTGCCGTAGGCATTTAGACCAGTGATTGGTTTGGTGTGTACAATCTCTGTTGTATGCGGAGCCAGAACTACACAGTTGCTGGGAGTGTAGCACCTTGCCGGTATGTTAGGTTGCATGTAGACATGGGCATAAAGAGAAAAAACAAAAAGCCAGCACTAAATGTGCACTTCAGCACTAAACATTCCAAACTGTACTTATTATAAAAATTTTGAGATTTTTGGCAAAAAATTGCAATTTCTTGAGCTGCCTCGCCACGTCACGGCAAATCTCATTTGAGGCAGTCCTACACTAAAATATTTTTATAAAATGTGCCATACGGCCTCACATATGAATAGTAGAACTGCTCTTAGCAGCACTCACCTGGTCTATTTCAATCCCGTACCCATGACTGAGTCATGGCTGTGGGCGGGACAGGTCCAAGCAAATGCTGCATGAAGTAAATAGCCTGTGGACAAGGCCTGATGACTTAATGTGAACAGTCACCAACCGCCAAAATCTAGACAGATGGAATACATCCCAAATTGGGGTGCAAAGCAAGGTGGAGGTCAACCACCGACCAATTCAATGAAGAAAAAACAAAAAGCCAGCACTAAATGTGCACTTCAGCACTAAACATTCCAAACTGTACTTATTATAAAAATTTTGAGATTTTTGGCAAAAAATTGCAATTTCTTGAGCTGCCTCGCCACGTCACGAGAGCAGTTCTACTATTCATATGTGAGGCCGTATGGCACATTTTATAAAAATATTTTAGTGTAGGACTGCCTCTAATGAGATTTGCCGTGACGTGGCGAGGCAGCTCAAGAAATTGCAATTTTTTGCCAAAAATCTCAAAATTTTTATAATAAGTACAGTTTGGAATGTTTAGTGCTGAAGTGCACATTTGGTGCTGGCTTTTTGTTTTTTCTTCATTGAATTGGTCGGTGGTTGACCTCCACCTTGCTATGCACCCCAATTTGGGATGTATTCCATCTGTCTAGATTTTGGCGGTTGGTGACTGTTCACATTGAGTCATCAGGCTTTGTCCACAGGCTATTTACTTCATGCAGCATTTGCTTGGACCTGTCCCGCCCACAGCCATGACTCAGTCATGGGTACGGGATTGAAATAGACCAGGTGAGTGCTGCTGAGAGCAGTTCTACTATTCATATGGGAGGCCGTATGGCACATTTTATAAAAATATTTTAGTGTAGGACTGCCTCTAATGAGATTTGCCGTGACGTGGCGAGGCAGCTCAAGAAATTGCAATTTTTTGCCAAAAATCTCAAAATTTTTATAATAAGTACAGTTTGGAATGTTTAGTGCTGAAGTGCACATTTGGTGCTGGCTTTTTGTTTTTTCTTCATGGGCATAAAGAGGTTGCTGATGCGCAGGGTGTGGCTGTGCATTGGGATATGAAGCAGGTTCAGGCTTGAAAGTCTGAGGTGGATTGGACTGACCTGGATGGCTGGAAGCTGTAGGTGGATCAGTGTCTTGAAGCTCTGGAGAAGTGTTAGCGCTGACGGGAATGTTGATGGTAGTTGGCAGTTTGTCGGCTTGGCTCAGCACGTAAACTCTTGAATGCTTAAGTGAGTCTTCTGTGTCGAGATCACACAAACTGGCGCTGCCTTCTTGGCTCCCACCCAGAGCTTGCTCGAAGACTTTTAGCCTTGCCATGGCCGCCACATGTTCACATATCTTCTATAGGGCTTCAATTACTGCCTTTTTGCGTGCAGCTTCTGCTTTCATCTCTGCTTCTCTGCGTGCAGATTCTGCTTTCATCTCTGCTTCTCTGCGTGCAGATTTTGCTTTAATCTCTGATTCTCTCTGGGCGAAGATGGCTTCTACTTTCGTTGTTTCTGCTTCAGAGCACACCTTTATGAGCTGCTCGCTGAGGGTTAAGTACCTTGATGAACCTCATTTGAGTGAGTTCCTTGAGCTCTTAATGGACCTGGATTTGTAAGATGCCGCTCCTGACATTTGCGAAATTTTTGCTTCAGTCTCGCTCACAATGTCGCGCACGGTGCGGGCTCATTCAGCAGTAAGCTGTTGGAAGTCCTGTAGTTCTTTTTGAGACTCAGACATATTTGATCTCAGCAGGGTAGAGGAATATTTTCTACAAATCTCTTTGTAGGACCAGTATGCTGAGTACAGTTGTTCAAGGGCTCCCTCTGGTGGTAGCTCATGAGTACGAGGCGCAGATAATACAGTCATTTGTTTTTGCACTCTTTGCCACAATAATGTTGTGTGGGTAAGCAGTTCACTTCTGGCTGTCTCTAGGTTCTCTTTAACCTTCCATGTTGGTTTGGTCAACCGCTTAGATCTTTCACTGTAATGTAAGTATGAGTCCATGTCTTCCTCTCATTGCTCTAGAGTAAGCAGTGAGAGGGTTCTCTTTGCCTCCATCAGGAAGGGTGAATGCTGCTCTGCACTGGTTGTCAGGGAGACCAATACAATGTTGCAATCTTAGCTTGGGAGCAGCCTGTGTTTGCAGAATGTATTTGCAGAGTCTCTGCTGCAGCTTACAATTAGCTTATTATGGGTGATTTTAGGTTTATAGCTGCACACAGTTCTGATAACAGGTTAATACTTTACAGAGCACTTTTCGTCTGAAGCTGCTATAAAGTTTTATGCTGTGGCTTGTTATCATCCCCTTTGGGTAATCCTTTCTCTGGATTGTATGCAGTATAGCACTCCTGGAAACAGGTTCTTTACTGATATATGTATACTAATCCCGGTCACAGCTAGTCCTTTTCACTATTTTGTCTCTTCCTAGAAGCTGTGAATCCCAAGCGCTCTAATTATCAGTCCCTTAGATAACTGTATGCTTGTACTCACACTACCGGCATCCACAGATAGTTCAACTCAGCCAGAAACGATGACTTTTAGGAAGACCAGGAGAAACGCTGTAGTTTTCTTCTAGAATCTTGTATTAAGTACAAAGTAAAGGCAGGTGAAAAGGAATAATCTATACAGGGTTGTAGACATGTGCTCAGCAATGGTTCCTCTGTAGACTAAACTGAGGAAGAAGGGAGGAGCATCCTATACAGAAGCCAGCTAAGGGAGGAACATAGGGACAAACTTCATACAGTCTAAATCTACAGTTAGGTCCAGAAATATTTGGACAGTGACACAATTTTCGCGAGTTGGGCTCTGCACGCCACCACATTGGATTTGAACTGAAACCTCTACAACAGAATTCAAGTGCAGATTGTAACGTTTAATTTGAAGGTTTGAACAAAAATATCTGATATAAATTGTAGGAATTGTACACATTTCTTTACAAACACTCCACATTTTAGGAGGTCAAAAGTAATTGGACAAATAAACCAAACCCAAACAAAAAAATTTTATTTTCAATATTTTGTTGTGAATCCTTTGGAGGCAATCACTGCCTTAAGTCTGGAACCCATGGACATCACCAAACGCTGGGTTTCCTACTTCTTAATGCTTTGCCAGGCCTTTACAGCCGCAGCCTTCAGGTCTTGCTTGTTTGTGGGTCTTTCCGTCTTAAGTCTGGATTTGAGCAAGTGAAATGCATGCTCAATTGGGTTAAAATCTGGTGATTGACTTGGCCATTGCAGAATGTTCCACTTTTTTGCACTCATGAACTCCTGGGTAGCTTTGGCTGTATTCTTCGGGTCATTGTCCATCTGTACTATGAAGCGCCGTCCGATCAACTTTGCGGCATTTGGCTGAATCTGGGCTGAAAGTATATCCCGGTACACTTCAGAATTCATCCGGCTACTCTTGTCTGCTGTTATGTCATCAATAAACACAAGTGACCCAGTGCCATTGAAAGCCATGCATGCCCATGCCATCACGTTGCCTCCACCATGTTTTACAGAGGATGTGGTGTGCCTTGGATCATGTGCCGTTCCCTTTCTTCTCCAAACTTTTTTCTTCCCATCATTCTGGTACAGGTTGATCTTGGTCTCATCTGTCCATAGAATACTTTTCCAGAACTGAGCTGGCTTCATGAGGTGTTTTTCAGCAAATTTAACTCTGGCCTGTCTATTTTTGGAATTGATGAATGGTTTGCATCTAGATGTGAACCCTTTGTATTTACTTTCATGGAGTCTTCTCTTTACTATTGACTTAGTGACAGATACACCTACTTCACTGAGAGTGTTCTGGACTTCAGTTGATGTTGTGAACGGGTCTTCTTCGCCAAAGAAAGTATGCGGCGATCATCCACCACTGTTGTCATCCGTGGACGCCCAGGCCTTTTTGAGTTCCCAAGCTCACCAGTCAATTCCTTTTTTATCAGAATGTACCCGACTGTTGATTTTGCTACTCCAAGCATGTCTGCTATCTCTCTGATGGATTTTTTCTTTTTTTTCAGCCTCAGGATGTTCTGCTTCACCTCAATTGAGAGTTCCTTAGACCGCATGTTGTCTGGTCACAGCAACAGCTTCCAAATGCAAAACCACACACCTGTAATCAACCCCAGACCTTTTAAATACTTCATTGATTACAGGTTAACGAGGGAGACGCCTTCAGAGTTAATTGCAGCCCTTAGAGTCCCTTGTCCAATTACTTTTGGTCCCTTGAAAAAGAGGAGGCTATGCATTACAGAGCTATGATTCCTAAACCCTTTCTCTGATTTGGATGTGAAAACTCTCATATTGCAGCTGGGAGTGTGCACTTTCAGCCCATATTATATATATAATTGTATTTCTGAACATGTTTTTGTAAACAGCTAAAATAACAAAACTTGTGTCACTGTCCAAATATTTCTGGACCTAACTGTACCTAGTAACAATAAAGGAATTTCCTGATAGGAGGAAAAATATGCAATGTAAGAAATACTGTATATAAAACAGGTTGTTCCCATTCATGGGACACAACACAGTCGTTTTGTCTTGGGGTGAATCAACAGACAAATAGGCATATATTAAACTTTCAGCTTGAGTAAGGAAATCTGTAGGCAGTTTAACCACAGATGATTTAACATAGAAATGAGAATTTGACCTTAGATTTTCTCCTTTATCATAAAGACACCGTCAGAACAACATTCCTCCAGCTTACCTAGTCTTCATCTCTCATTCTCCTGAATGACCCCCGAGGATGGACGAGGACGGGAATGAGATCAGCAGAAGATTATTAACCTTCACCCTGGAGATCATCTCCCTGCTGAGCGGAGAGGTAACTCCTCCACATTTCTATCAGGATTATTGTGTTTTATGACATTAGGAAGAGGAAATCCAGGAAAGTAAGCAAATGATTCTCTACTGTAAGAGGGAAAGACTGTTGAGCCCTCTGCCAGGACAAGTTGTCATAGTGAACTCCCTATATCAGTTGAAGAGGGCCTGGATGTCTCTCCTGAGTGTAATAATATTCCAAGTTACAGCCCCAAATTACTGGAGACTATTATTGATCCCGGGATTTATACTGATTGTCAGATCTGGAGTCGGGAAAGAAATTCTTCTCTCTAAAGTGTCTCTCTCCATTCACAGGATTACACAATAGTGAGGAAGACACCGGGGGACTGTGTGACTCCCATCATCCATCTCCAGGAGTCAGGAGGGCGGAGCCTGAGCCCGGACCCCATCACAGCCCCTCCCCCGATACATGAGAGGAGCAAGAAGAAGATCCTAGAGCTCAGCAACAACATGATTGAGCTGCTGACCGGAGAGGTGACTGCTGGGACATTATACAGGAGGAACTGGAGGATTCTGGGTGATGAGGGGAGAGGTGACTGCTGGGACATTATACAGGAAGCACTGGAGGATTCTGGGTGATGAGGGGAGAGGTGACTGCTGGGACATTATACAGGAAGCACTGGAGGATTCTGGGTGATGAGGGGAGAGATGACTGCTGGGACATTATACAGGAAGCACTGGAGGATTCTGGGTGATGACCGGAGAGGTGACTGCTGGGACATTATACAGGAAGCACTGGAGGATTCTGGGTGATGAGGAGAGAGGTGACTGCTGGGACATTATACAGGAAGCACTGGAGGATTCTGGGTGATGAGGGGAGAGGTGACTGCTGGGACATTATACAGGAAGCACTGGAGGATTCTGGGTAATGACCGGAGAGGTGACTGCTGGGACATTATACAGGAAGCACTGGAGGATTCTGGGTGATGATTGGAGAGGTGACTGCTGGGACATTATACAGGAGGCACTGGAGGATTCTGGGTGATGAGGGAAGAGGTGACTGCTGGGACATTATACAGGAAGCCCTGGAGGATTCTGGGTGATGAAGAGAGAGGTGACTGCTGGGACATTATACAGGAAGCACTGGAGGATTCTGGGTAATGACCGGAGAGGTGACTGATTGGACATTATACAGGAAGCACTGTAGGATTCTGGGTGATGGGAAAGGTGACTGCTGGGACATTATACAGGAAGCACTGGAGGATTCTGGGTGATGAGCGGAGAGGTGACTGCTGGGACATTATACAGGAAGCACTGGAGGATTCTGGGTGATGAGCGGAGAGGTGACTGCTGGGACATTATACAGGAAGCACAGGAGGATTCTGGGTGATGAGGGGAGAGGTGACTGCTGGGACATTATACAGGAAGCACTGGAGGATTCTGGGTGATGACCGGAGAGGTGACTGCTGGGACATTATACAGGAAGCACTGGAGGATTCTGGGTGATGAAGAGAGAGGTGACTGCTGGGACATTATACAGGAAGCACTGGAGGATTCTGGGTAATGACCGGAGAGGTGACTGATTGGACATTATACAGGAAGCACTGTAGGATTCTGGGTGATGGGAAAGGTGACTGCTGGGACATTATACAGGAAGCACTGGAGGATTCTGGGTGATGACCGGAGAGGTGACTGCTGGGATATTATACAGGAAGCACTGGAGGATTCTGGGTGATGAGGGGAGAGGTGACTGCTGGGATATTATACAGGAAGCACTGGAGGATTCTGGGTCATGATTTGAGAATTGACTGCTGGGACATTATACAGGAGGCACTGGAGGATTCTGGGTGATGGGGGGAGAGGTGACTGCTGGGACATTATACAGGAAGCACTGGAAGATTCTGGGTGATGAGGGGAGAGGTGACTGCTGGGACATTTTATAGGAAGCACTGGAGGATTCTGGGTGATGAGGGGAGAGCTGACTGCTGGGACATTATACAGGAAGCACTGGAGGATTCTGGGTGATGAGGGGAGAGGTGACTGCTGGGACATTATACAGGAAGCACTGGAGGATTCTGGGCGATGAGGGGAGAGGTGACTGCTGGGACATTATACAGGAAGCACTGGAGGATTCTGGGTGATGAGGGGAGAGGTGACTGCTGGGACATTATACAGGAAGCACTGGAGGATTCTGGGTGATGAGGGGAGAGGTGACTGCTGGGACATTATACAGGAGGCACTGGAGGATTCTGGGTGATGAGGGGAGAGGTGACTGCTGGGACATTATACAGGAAGCACTGGAGGATTCTGGGTGATGTCGGTGTCGTTGTTGCCAGGTTCCTATAAGGTGTCAGGACGTCGCTGTCTTTCTCTCCATGGAAGAGTGGGAGTATCTGGAAGGACACAAGGAGCGGTACGAGGAGGTGATGATGGAGGAGCTCCGGCCTTTTATATTACAAGGTGAGAGGAGAGAAATGTTTATAATTTTGGTAATTTGGGTCCTGTTGCTGCTGCGATTGGCTTTATTCCCACCATGTCTGGTTTGCACGCTTGGGCTCAGTGTCGTGATGTAGGAGCTCCACCATCTCATCCTTTTCTCTTTTATGTGTGAGTTTTATACATGGGGTTCCATTCTCCTGGTAGGAGACACTTGTGTGTCTGGTGTTGGTGAAGCTGCACAGATTTCCATGTGTGATCAGACCTTATATATGGGGTGACTGATCTGTGCGGCTCATAAAATTAGTCCAACATTATAAATATCCTCCATGTGTGACCAGCCCAGAACACGACAGACGTGGGGGATGCTGTTCTGCAGATTGGGCAGTGTTGTTAGCAGAATGAGGGCTGAGAACATTGGAGTCTGCTCTTCTGCAGCTTTGCCGTATTTTCCAAAGGGATTTCTGAGTCCTATCCACCAGCTGAGGAAGTGGCACTTGGTTGTCTGGTAAAGATTCTTCAGGGAGAACAATATCTTCGCTTACCAGGGTGATGGAAAACTCACTGCCTCGAATTCTTTGGGACTGCATGTCACTGACCTTGACGAGCTGGATGGAGCAATGGAGGTTAACTGGGAGAGGGTGTGCGACCTGGTAGATCTCTTCCTCCATGGCTGGTGTATCCTCAAACCCAGATGGCTTGTCTAGGCAGATGTTGGCTGGATGGACCTTCAGGCAGCCTTCAGGAATTCGGCGATGGAAGTTGGCTGGGGTAGGGTGATCGACCAGGTAGATTATCTCTTCTGCTGCTGGAGTATCCCAGGGGTAGCATCCCTCAGATCCTGATGATTCATCTTGGCCGACTTTGACCTGCTGGGTTGGCAGACGGGCTCCAGACATGGGGCCCCAGCTTTGTTGGCAATCTTTGTCCATATGTTTAAGGCGCCCACACGTATAACAGCACCATGGATTAAGAAAGTCACAGGCTCTGTTTGTAAGCCTGTGTCCTGGTGGTGCTCTTGCTGGGTAGTCAGACAGTCCTGGTCAATTAGCTGGTAGTAGACTAACTGAAAATACCCATAACTGACTGCAGAACACAAGTCCTCTCCTCACTTGAGATTTCAGGCCCAATTGCAGCCAACAACCCGTGGATTTGGGTTGTTTGGGACTGGGTTGTTGATTGCAGGCTACCATAGGATCCTTGATCTGGCACATAGTTTACTTTCTCTGTGTCATCCTCATCAGGGTTTTCGTCATCCTGTACGGCATTCTGGGCATCCCAACAGACCAATTCCTGGATTAAACCTGACCGGTTGTCCGTGGCCCTGTATTCAATCTGTTGACACTGGCAAAGCTCCTGTAGTAGCTGTTTACTGCTCAGGCTGTATGACCAATCCAGTTCTCTTCCCAAGGCCGAGCTGGTGGGAATGGACATGGTGGTGTCTGAAACCTGTATGTCTCACCTATGACCTGCTAGGTATGCTTATATGTCTCCCTGATTGTGGAGCCCTTGGATGGTGTCTACGAACACCTGTGCCATGCAGCTTCCGTGTCCCACTGCTGCCACCAATTGTGGAGACATGAGGGTCAGTGGGTGCTCTTATCTACTGGCCTGGCAGTCTTTAGAAAGACCGCACAAATCAGGGCTCATCTCACTGAATGCTCGCACTCCTCCCCCATAGGCAAAACACTACTAAGACAACACAGGGTGAGGGAATCACACATTGGTAAGACTTTATTGGGTCACCAACAGCAAAAACATATTGTACATTCCCAGTAAGAACACAAGGTGATACAAGGAACAGAGTCTCACCTTACCCCTGCCCCATCAGGAATTTGAGTCTTCGTGACTTCTGGGCTTTGAGGGCCAACTATCCCAGTCCAGCAGCACCCCGCTTTTGGTAGGCACCCACTGAGAAGAGATAACGGCAAGCTGAGGAAGCAGTTCTGTGTTTCATCAGTCGAAACCAAAGCTCCTCAACTGAGATGATGTAGAAACTTTCACTGGGTGCAGTTCTGTGATTCCCCAGTTGGAGCTGAAGTTCCCTGGCTGGGGGCATGTAAATTCTAACCCTAGTGAAAGAAGCAAGGCCCTTTTATACCCTCAGTTCTTTTACATGATTAGGGGAGATGGCTGCTCTCTTATTGGTCGTAAGTTTAATCCGACTGCATAATTTTCCTCTGAACCCTACAGTCAGAGTGGCTAAAGTAATCCACATTTATAGACAATTAGGCTCCGATCAGTCCTGGAAGAGACAATGGTTATCTTCTCTTGCTTTAACAGACAATAGGACACATACGTGTGGCCTAATTAAGAACATTTCCCCTTCATACAAGAGGCCAAACGCTGTGTCGTCACAGTCACCCCTCTCCCTGTCGCCAGGGCTTCCTTGACATCTTCCCTGGTTTCCCCTCGGTGTTGTACCGCACATCAACCATTCCCTGGTGTAACAAAAGTCTTCTGTTCTATAAAATGCTGGTGACCATTTTAGGTGATTCTGAAAAAGAAAAATTGAATTTTTTTAATTCACCGGCCTCAGCAAATTACTAAAATTTCTAATCAGTTGAAGCCAATGTACAGTAGAAAGAAGAATAATTTTATAAATGGCCTCATGGCAATGGCAAGGGTGGATTGTACCCGAAGCCAGACCGGGGGGATGGAGTCTTAGGAGTGGGAACACAGAGTAGTGGAGTGTGGAGAGAGACAGGAAGGTCGAGAAGGAGTAGTGAAGGAGGAAAGACCCATGGTCTGGAGCTGGTGTAGCTCGGCCTGGGCGTAAGACAGAAGGGGTCCTAGAGACCACAGGAAGTGCAACATCCTCCCATGGCCTTGTTCCACATACATAGCTAAGGATGGTTGACCTTGGGGAGATCAACATCCAACACCGCGGAGACACCACCACGTGTTTCTCAACGCAGTGACACTAGAACAAGGCCCCCTGGGAAAATATGCAAAACAAGAATGCCGCGGAGACACCATCACATGTTTCTCAACGGCTAGCCAGGTCTTTCACCGGGAAGAAACAACCACGGGAAGGGCAGTCTCCAGTCAAGGAGACCACCTATGCCAAACATGGTATCCATCCACAGACAGCTGTTTTGGGGTATTTGCAAGCACCGAGGCTACATTCACACACAAATTCGCTGGAAGGTGACCCAAAAGGACCAAGGGATAGAGCTTCACGCCACCTGAAAGGGTCAACGGGCACCATCTCAGGGCTCTGTGTGTGAGAGCGCAAAGCAGGAGGGAGAAGCAAGCGCAGGAAGACGACCAGGGAAGGTACACATAAGAAAGGTGCACCGGATTTGACCTCTGAACTACCCAGGATCGACTGGAGCCCATCACAGTGAAACCCCAAGACTCCAAAGGCAGGAACTGGCATGTCGTGTAACCTTGGAACCTGATAAAATGAGTAAAATCCTTGAGACTGCATCCCTGTGTCGCTCGGTTATTCGCCTTCACCCGTCATCGCCCACTACTACTACTACCACCCCTATCCGCCCTGGGGCCCAGCTCTACCTGTATAGGTACCTGTACCTCTAAGGGTCCATTTACACTGACTGATTATCATGATCAAGCTTACTTAGTAATCTTGCAGTGTAATCCGGCTGCTGATCACTCGATGAATGAGCAGCATTTGTCGAGTGAAATAACCTTTTGTGCTTAACGACCGTTCATTGTTCTCAGCCGCATTGTCCTGTGTAAATTGCACTCGCACTACTGAGAAGGAGTGTTGATTGCACAGGGGACTTTACTTAGAATGGTATCTGATGATGACCTGATGATGACTCCATGCCCGTTCATTTTCTCTTTATAAAGAATATTTGCTCAACTTCATGTATGCCACTTATGAGCAATTACTTTGATTTGAAAAAAATTCCAAAAAAATTAATTTTTAGTCATAGCAAAATATCCTGAGGAAAACAAAAATGTTATTGCTAAGTTATAAAGTAAAAGATGAAGACCTCATGCAACATTCTTCAGAAAAAAATGATCATTACTGCTAATGTAGTTCTTCACAGAACAAATCTACTATATAATTCCCCTAATCGTGAGGAACCGTCTGCTTATTTTAAGATTATCACACATACTAGTAAAAGATACAAAAGGTTTCAATGTGAAGAACACTTGACAAGAATTAGGGTTTTTTTTATATGAATGGAAGAATTTACCCTCAGGAGGAGCCATACTCTCGTTCAGAATCTAGGAAAAGCTTTATCCATATGGTATCCAGTGCCAATCTACCCCTTTATGTCCATCGAATTTCTCTAATGATTAGACTATAGACCACTTCTGCCCTGGAACCTTAGTGCAGGAGATCAGTACCACAACACTGAAGCGTAGGATTAATGGTGTTAATAAAGGTGTATGATATATCTGTAGATATGTTCAGCAAGTATTGTTGTTGTCTCACAGATGGATCCAGGAGAAGTCCTGAGAGATGTCTCTGTCCTCTGTATGCCCAGGACTGTCCAGAGGAGAATCACAATGTCCCGGAGACTCATCAGGTAGATTGCGCTGAGCCCTGGACTCGATCTGTATATAGTGTGGTAGGTAGTTGATTTCTTATCTCAAGTCATTTGATTTTTTTCACCTGTCTCCTTTATTATACTGAATGTTACATATGGTATATCAGGCGGAAGATCTGACAAATATTAAAGTGGAGGATGAAATAGAAGACAAGAGGATGATGGGCAGTAAATCGTATATGAGTGATGGGAAGGAGGAAATTCCAGTAGATGATACCGCAGGTATGTAATACGCTTAGAATGTAAGTACAGAGGTTTTATTTTTTAGAGCTGCAGGAAAGTAAAGCATTGAGTCTTACATTGTATGTATTGACCAGGATTTAAGATATCACCATGGTACACAGAAATGGTAAGAATAAATTAAGAAAACACCAGCTCAGGGCGCAAAAAATAAGCTGTCACATGGCCTCAGATACCGAAAAATGACGGCGCGATGGTTCTCGAAAAATAGCCTTTTCTTTCTTTATAAATTTCAAATTTTTGTTCCCACCAATTAAATTAAAAAAAAACAAACAACAAATCTATCCATGTTTGGTATCTACGAACTGATACTGACCTGTGGAATCATACCGCCAGTTCAGTTTCACTACATATTGAACATTCTAAATAAAAAAAAAATGGAAAAACAATTATGGAATTGGATTTTTTTTTTTTTTTCGATTTCACTGCATTTGGATTTTTTGCTGTTTTCCAGTACACTGTATGCTAAAATGAATAGTTTAATTCAAAAGTACAAGTTGTCCCACAAAAAACAAGCCCTCATACCGCTCTATAGATTGAGAAATAAAAACGTTATGGCTCTTCAATGAAGAGGAGGAAAAATGAGAAACAAAAAATCTCCAGGTGGTAAATGGGTTAATATTCTATTAAAAACTGTAATTTTTATTTAATTTGGGGCTTTAAAGATTTTTACTTTTAGGAAAAAACATTTTCAAACATGTTTTAATAGATCTGAGGATAATGGCCAAAAATGATGTTATTCTTCATGTTCGGACACAGGACAACTTAAGGCCGGTTTACACTCGGTTTACGCGATCGCACCCGTCCCCATCGTGAGTGCGTTACGGGCAAAACGCCCGTGGCGAACAATATTGCTAGTACGCGTCACACGCACTTACCTTCCTAACGACGTCGCTGTGGCCGCCGAACAAACTATTGTTTAAGGGGAGGTTCGTGCGGCGTCACAGCGACGTCACACAGCAGGCCAGCAATAGAAGCGGAGAGCAGCCGCATTAACATCACTCCCACCACGTTGCCGGAGGACGAAGGAACGCTGTTGTTCGTCGTTCCCGGGGTGTCACACGTTGCGATGTGTGCTGCCTCAGGAATGACGAACAACCTGTGTCCTAAAAGATCAACGATTTTTTGGAAAGGAACGACATGTCAACAATCAACGATTTTCCCCTTTTTTCGGTTCGTTAGTGGTCGCACGTAGGTGTCACATGCAACGACGTCACTTATGACGCCGGATGTGCGTCACGAATTCCGTGACCCCAGCGATGTCGTTGCTTGTAACGGGGCCTTTATTCTGAAAAGTTGCTTGAAAGCACAGTTACCATTTAAAGCCTTAATTCCCATTTACACACAGCAACATCGCCCCCGTCGTTTGTGCGTCACGGGCAAATCGCTGCCAGTGGCGCACAATATCGTTAGTCCCCGTCACACATACTTACCTGCCTAGCGACGTCGCTGTGGCCAGCGAACTGCCTCTTTTCTAAGGGGGCGGTTAATGCGGCATCACAGCGACGTCACACGGCAGGCAGCCAATAGAAGTGGAGGGGCGGAGAGCAGCCAAAGGAAAGACACGCCCACCTAGTTGCCGGAGGACGCAGGTACGGTGTTGTTCGTCGTTCCTGGGGTGTCACATGTAGCGATGTGTGCTGTCTCAGGAACGACGAACAACCTGCGTCCAGCACGAGCAACGATATTATGAAAATGAACGATGTGTCAACGATCAGCGATTAGGTGAGTATTTTTGATCGTTAGCGGTCGTTTGTACGTATCACACGCAACGACGTTGATAACGAGGCCGGATGTGCTTCACGAATTCCGTGACCCCAATCTCGTTAGCGATGTCGTTGCGTGTAAATGGGCCTTTAGATGTTATTGATTTTCAAAGGAATAACTGGAGGATCCACTTCTTCTTTTAACGTTAGAAGAAAAAAAAAAAACTGCAATAAATACTGTGTTTTGCTCTGTTTTATAGATATGTTATCTCTAATGTTAAATTCCATTTTTATTCTCAACAGCAAATGACGTGACAAATACCAAGGGAGACTTCATTTTATTGCTCAATTATAAAGTAGAAGATGAAGATGTCAAGCAGCAGTCGTCAGAAGAAAACCTCATTACACTTAATACATATTCAGAACTTCATAGAACAAATTTAATACATAATTCCACTAATCACATGGTTCCTACTCCTGACCAGTCTCCGGTTGTTAAAAGTACAGATCATAAAGGGAGCAAAAAGTTTCAATGTAGTGAATGTGGAAAGTATTTTACAAGAAGCTCAAGTCTTCATACACACAGAAGAATTCACACAGGGGAGAAGCCGTACTCCTGTTCAGAATGTGGGAAAAGCTTTACAGATAGATCAAGTCTTGTTGTACATGTGAGGTTTCACACAGGAGAGAAGCCATATTCATGTTCAGAATGTGGGAAGTGTTTTAGACAGAAACCCCATTTTGTTAAACATCAAAAAACTCATACAGGTCAGAAGCCATTTTCATGTTCAGAATGTGGAAAATACTTTACCTGGAAAATAGATCTTATAAGTCACCAAAATATTCACACAAGAGAGAACCTGTTTTTATGTGACAAGTTCCTCACAGATAAATCAAGTAATGTTGGTCATGATAAAAGTCACATGAAGGAGAAACCATTTTCATGTACAGATTGTGGAAAGTGCTTTGGACGTAAATCAAGTCTTGTTAGACATGTGCAATGTCACACAGGGGAAAAAAAATATTCCTGTTCAGAATGTGGGAAATGTTTTACACATGAATCAGACTGCATTCGGCATCAGAGAATCCACACAGGAGAGAAGCCGTATTCCTGTTCAGAATGTGGAAAATCTTTTACTCATCAATCAAGTTTTGTTGAACATCAGAAAATTCACACAGGAGAGAAGCCGTATTCATGTGCAAAATGTCAAAAATGTTTTAGACATCAGTCAGGTTTTGTTAAACATCAGAGAAGGCATACAGGGGAGAAGCCGTACTTCTGTTTAGTATGTAAGAAATGCTTTTCTCATCAATCAAGTCTTGCTAGACATAAAAAAATTCACACAGGGGAGAAACCATATTCATGCTCAGAATGTGGGAAATGTTTTACATATCAGTCAGATTTTGTTAAACATACAAGAATTCATACAGGAGAAAAACCATATTTGTGCGCAGAATGTGGGAAAAGTTTTACAGATCAATCATATTTTATTAAACATAAGAGAATTCACATAGGAGAGAAACCGTATTCATGTACAAATTGTGGGAAAAGATATAGAGATAAATCTTACTTTGTTAAACATCAAAGAATTCACACAGGGGAAAAGCATTTTTAATGTTTGAAAGTGGGATTTTTTTTTACTTCTAAGTTTGGCATTAGTAATAAACAGAGAAGTCACAAAAGGATCAAGCGGGTTTGATGTTTTACATGTGTGAAATGTTTGATATGGAAATCAGATTTTGAAAACTTCTTATAGAAGTCACAAAAAATGTTTAGTAGAAATTATTAATTTATTAAATTTACAAAAGCTGTAAATTCAGAGACCACTTCACTTTTGAAGTGACTTTGAGGGGCTCTACAGTATATGTCAGAAAACCCACAAACAATAGCCCATGTTAAATGTGACAGCCCTCAGCATATTCAAAACCACATTCCAAAAGATTGTTAACCCTTTAGGTGCTTAACAGGAAGTAATGCAAATTGTAAGGAAAAAAATAATTCCTTTTTTACTGAAATATTGCTTTTGCTTCAAATTTTTCATGTTTACAAGCATAAAATTATAAAATGAACCTTAGTTTGTTGTGCAATTTTTACGGAGTACAGGTATAACCTTCCTCTCACAGAGGAGTGAAAGATGCAGTAATCAGTCAGTACACTAAGTGGCAATGGGGATATCTAGAGACTGAGGAAAGTCAGCCAACCCGGGGTCAGAACTGAGAGTGCACGAAAAGACACAGGGAGCAGACGAGAGAGGTCGTCAAACAAGCCGGAGGTCAGGTACCAGGAGAGTAACTATAAACACAAAGGGCAGAGTAGTTAGGAGAGAAAGCCGGGGTCAGGAGCCAGACGAGAATGGAGGAGTCAGAGGGGAGTAGACAGAGGGAAGTCAGGGGTCAGTCCAGGATCGAGTACCAAGACCAGTCACTAACCAGGAGACAGACGCTTACTGCAACTTAGCCAGAGAATGCGACTGGCGCCGCTCCGGGCATGAACTTCCCCAGATAAAAGAGAGCAAAAGCCCGGAAGCAGCGCGTGTTTGCCACTCCCATAGCCGGCGAATAGCCTGCTGCGGGAATGGCCCATCAAAGGGCAGAGAATAACATCTGACTGCATTGGGATGAACCTAACAGAGGGTCCCAGTGCAGGGCCACACTGCAAATCAGGACTGTTACATCACCGATACCCCAAATGCTGTTGGAAACTACTCTGTGGGCAGAGGAGATGTTTTAGGAAGGAAGAATAATTTTTGAAGAGTAAATTCTCTTGGAACAGATTGCTATGTCACATGAGCGGAGCCCCCAAGGTGTGAAAATTGTAGAAACACATTACAATTGACCCCAAATTGGAAGCTACATCTCTCAAAGAATTCAAAGATGGGTGCGATGACCATGTTGAACCTACAGTTAGGTCCAGAAATATTTGGACAGTGACACAATTTTCACGAGTTGGGCTCTGCATGCCACCACATTGGATTTGAAATGAAACCTCTACAACAGAATTCAAGTGCAGATTGTAACGTTTAATTTGAAGGTTTGAACAAAAATATCTGATAGAAATTGTAGGAATTGTCACATTTCTTTACAAACACTCCACATTTTCCTTTCGCCACGACAGCACCCACGAGAGAGGGATCCGCCCCCTTCAGGACAGGAAACCTACGGATAAAAAGGGGCGGTCCCCCTCCCTCATCAGTTGGTTTCCTGTCCTGGAAGGATCGGAACCTACCATACCTGGGTCCAGGAGTCCGTGCGGTGTCTGAGAGAACGGCGGAGCTCAGGATTCCAGAAGCACGGTCGGTGGAGCTCCCCTCGTGGACTCCATCCTCCGGTGCATCCCGTCCTCTTTCCCTCAGCTTGGCTGATCCTCCGGGGAAATGGCGCCTGCAGGATCGCGCCGGTAAGTAGGCTGGTTGTGGACCGGTGCTCTCCCTGTGCTGCATGATTCCAGCTCCTTCGGAGTGGAGCGTGTGCCGGGGGGGGCGTGTCCGGATACTGCCACGCAGCTCACGCGCGACTTCCGGCAGGACCCGGAAGTGAGGACACTTCCGGGAGAACGGATGGCTGGGACGTGGACTCCTCCTGATGACGTGTCTGGAGTAATCAAGGGCCGGTGAGTTGCTGTGTGCAGCGAGTCTGGCGCTTCCCCTGCACCACGTGCGTGCTGTAACGTGTACGCGCGCGGGGGGGTGGCGTGTCCGGGACTTGCTGCGTCGGCACTCATTGCCTTAGCGTTACAGAGCTGCAGGAGTGGTGAGAATTAAGAGCGGACTTCCTTTCTATTTGGGTCTTCAGTGGCAGAAAAAGGCCACTTCTACAAAGATGGGAAGTCCCCGCGACTCCCCTGCCCGGGACACCTCTCCATCCAGAGATACTGGACGAAAGGACTCGAGTGACACCAGGAGTTCCACGGGTCGTAAGAGAACCGAGGACTCTGCATCCTCCAAGGACCGGACAAATCGGTCATCCCCACCTCCAAAGCCGGTATCCGTTCTTTTACTGATATGGGTGAGTGACCTTCATGGATGATACCTATACTGATGTTCCCTTCCGGTTCTGTTCTAGGGCCCTAAGAAAAGCACCGCTAAAAATAATAATAAGGAGTGCCCACTGTGTGCCTGTCCCCTCCCCAAGGACTATATACAGAAGCTTTGTAGGTCCTGTATCCAAGCTATTCGGGGGGAGTCTTCAGCTTCTACCAACCCCCCTCCGGATCTCAGGGAACTGATACGTACTGAAATTCAGGCTTCTCTTCAGTCCCTGCACGGCTCTAAAAAATCTAAGAAGTCTCACCGTCAGCGTGATTCCCCCCCATCTGACTCAGCTGACAGCCAGAGTGATGCTTCTTCGGCCTCTACCTCATCCTCTTCTGATGAGGCTGGAAAGGCATGTTTCTCATTGGATGGGATGGACACATTAGTAAAGGCTGTTCGCTCAACCATGGGGATTGCAGAAGAGAAAATCACCAAATCTGCTGATCATACCCTGTTTGCGGGTCTCACTCAGAAGAAAAGGAAATCCTTTCCTGTGAATGAGGCTCTAAAAGCCCTTGTTCGCAAGGAGTGGCAGAAACAGGATCATCGTGGGTTTCTCCCGTCTTCCTCAAAACGGAGATACCCCTTTGATGATGCAGACTTGTCCCAATGGTGCAAGGTACCAAAGGTAGATGTGGCAGTAGCAAAATCCTCTAAAAAATCAGCCTTGCCTTTCGAGGATATGGGATTTCTACGAGACCCTCTAGACCGTAAAGCGGATGCCTTCCTGCGAAAAACCTGGGAAGCCTCTGCTGGGGCACTGAAACCGGCAATTTCTGCAACATGTACAGCCAGGTCACTTTCAGTATGGCTAGATACCCTAGACAAGCAGCTTAAGTCGGGTACCTCCAGGGATAAGATTGTTTCCTCGCTACCCTTACTCAAAGACGCAGCTAATTACTTGGCAGATGCTTCTGCTGACTCTGTTCGCCTGGCGGCACGAGCGGCAGGGTCTTCTAATGCAGCCCGGAGAGCACTCTGGTTAAAATCATGGAAGGGGGACACATCCTCAAAATCGAGACTATGTGCACTTCCATGTGAGGGTGAGTTCCTCTTTGGTCCACAGCTGGATGACATACTCACCAAGGCGGGTGATAGTAAAAAGGGGTTCCCTAATGCATTTGCTCCTCATTCTAGGCTCCCGTATCGCAAACGTCGTTTCCAGCCCACACGACCTGATCGCAGGGATAGATCGGACAACCCCGCCTCTGGGTCCAAGGGGACCCTGTTTGGAAACCCTTCCTCCCGTAGGAAGTTCCCTAAACAATGACGGGGGGGTTCCGGTGGGAGGCAGACTTAGGTTTTTTGCACCCATTTGGAAAACCATCACGTCCAGCTCCTTTATACTTGATTTGATTTCTCACGGTCTCCGGCTAGAATTCACTTCTCTACCTCCACAATGGTATTGTCTAACACCCACTAGGAAGTCGGAGGATCAACATAATGCACTGGTGACGGAGGTTCTCACTCTGGTGGAAAAAAGGGTTCTTACGCCTGTCCCGTTACATGAGAGGGGACGGGGGTTTTACTCCCCTCTTTTCTTAGTACCAAAGCCTGATGGGTCATTTCGGACCATAATTAATTTACGAAAACTTAATCTCTTTCTTACATACCGACGGTTTAAAATGGAATCACTCCTAACCACCATAAAGTTGCTCTATCCCAACTGCTACATGGCGGTTCTGGATCTCAAGGATGCATATTACCACGTCCCGGTTCACGCACTTTATCAGCAATACTTCCGGGTGGCACTCTTTATGCACAACTCTGTTCACCATTTCCAGTTCACGGCCATGCCCTTCGGTGTTTCTCTCGCCCCTCGGATTTTCACTAAGGTAATGGCGGAAGTCACCGCTCACCTTCGTGAGCAACAGACTTTCGTGATCCCCTATCTAGATGACCTACTGGTTGTGGGTAACACGGCGGCACAGTGTTCTCTCCGTCTCCATAATACTATGTCAACTCTGGGTCGTCTGGGGTGGCTTTTGAATCTCAAAAAATCTAGACTCACGCCATCAACTTTTCAGTCTTTCCTAGGCATGCTTCTGGATTCTCGACAACAGCGTTGTTTTCTACCAGTGGACAAAATAGCAAAAATCCAGAGGATTGTACAGCGCACCCTGACTCACACATCTCTATCTCTCCGTTCTGCAATGTCCCTGTTGGGGTCCCTGACCTCATGTATCCCCGCTGTCCAATGGGCCCAACTTCACTCCCGACAACTTCAGTGGGAGGTTCTGGCAGCTGCACGATCCCATCCAGGGTCACTCGATCGTCCTCTGAGATTGACAGACACTACACGTGCATCCCTGACTTGGTGGCTGCGGGAGGAGAACTTAACCAAGGGGAAGGAATGGCATGTTCACCCCACCAAAGTCCTCACGACGGACGCCAGTCCCTGGGGGTGGGGGGCTCACCTGGGGGATTCTATGACCCAAGGTCTTTGGTCCCAGCAAGAATCAACCGAGTCCTCCAACCGGAAAGAACTTATGGCGGTCTCTCAGGCACTAATGTCGTTTCTTCACCTCCTCAGGGGAACCCATGTACGACTTTGTACGGACAATCAGACGGTGGTGGCATACATCAACCACCAAGGGGGAACGAGATCGTCTTCCCTCATGTCCACAGCGGTTCAACTGTTGGAACTTGCCGAGACTCATCTATTATCCCTCTCTGCAGTCCACATCCGAGGGGTGGACAATGTCAAGGCGGATCTTCTCAGCAGGCACACTCTCTATCAGGGAGAATGGGTCTTACATCAGGAAGTGTTTGCTCAAATTATACAGTACTGGGGCCTCCCGGTTATAGATTTGTTTGCTACCAGAGCCAACAGGCAGTTGAAGCTGTTTGGATCCCTGAACAGGGCGGATCAGCCAACAGTGTTAGATGCCCTTCAGGTTCCCTGGCAGTACAGTCTTGCTTATGCCTTTCCTCCCATAATTCTTCTCCCAACAGTCCTTCGGAAAATCAGGGAAGACCAGGCTCGCATTCTCCTTATAGCTCCCTTCTGGCCCAGACGTCCCTGGTTCTCCCTCCTGAGACAGATGTCAGTGACCGATCCCTGGGTTCTCCCATCCCGACCGGATCTCCTGTCACAGGGTCCTTTCCTGCATCCACACGTCAAGGGACTCCACTTGACGGCATGGAATTTGAAAGGGCGTTACTAGACTCACAGGGGTTTTCCGGTCGCCTGGTAGATACCTTAATGCAGAGTCGGAAACCGGTAACTACCCGTCAGTATGGTCGGGTATGGCACCGGTTCCTCCTCTCCTTCCCTGATGCCGTGCCTTCGGTAGTCCCGATTTCCTCTATTCTGGAATTTCTCCAGTCAGGGCGAGATCTGGGTCTGTCAGTCAGTACCCTTAAGGGTCATGTGTCAGCTCTGGGCGCCCTCTATAATTCTAATATAGCAGGGGATAAATGGGTCATGCGTTTCATCAAGGCCTGTGACCGGGGTCAGCCGGTTCGTCTCCCGTGTACACCACCCTGGGATCTCACTCTGGTTCTGGATTCCCTAACCCGTCCACCCTTTGAACCACTCACCACGGCGTCTGACAAATTGCTCTCTTTTAAAACTTGCCTCTTAGTTGCACTCACTTCGGCTCGGCGTGTTAGTGATCTTCAGGCTCTTTCAGTAGATCCTCCTTTCCTTAGGGTCTTCCCAGATCATATTGTTCTTAGAACTGACCCGGCCTATTTGCCTAAAGTAGCATCACAGTTTCACCGAAATACGGAAATCATTCTTCCTTCCTTCTTTCCTGACCCTTCCACACCAGAGGAATGCAGGTTTCATACACTAGACGTCAAGGAAGTTATTCTCACATATGTCTCTAGGACAGCCCCTTGGAGACAGGATAGGGCTTTGTTTATTGCCTTTCAGGGTTCCAGACGTGGTCATCAGGTGACGAAACAGTCATTGGCCCGATGGATGCGAGATGCTATTGCTGTTGCATATGAATCAAAACAGGAGCCCCTTCCGTCTCCTGTACGGGCTCACTCTACTAGGGCGATGGCTTCGTCTTGGGCTGCCATGTCGAATGTCTCCATTGACAGTATTTGTAAGGCTGCAACCTGGTCCTCTCCTTCCACTTTTTACAAGCACTACCGGTTGGACCTTTCTTCCTCCTCTGACCTTTCATTTGGGAGATCGGTTCTTCAGATGGTGGTCCCTCCCTAAGTGTGTTATCTCTCTAAGTCTCTCGTGGGTGCTGTCGTGGCGAAAGGAAAAGACTAAATTACTTACAGTAATGGGATTTTCCAGAGTCCACGACAGCACCCTTTACACCCCTGCCCTTTGTTTTCTTCACCCTTTGGGTTTGATGGTTCTACTTTTTGTCTTGTATTGTGACTAATGTCTGGCGGTTCCTCTCCATTTTTCTCTGAAACCAACTGATGAGGGAGGGGGACCGCCCCTTTTTATCCGTAGGTTTCCTGTCCTGAAGGGGGCGGATCCCTCTCTCGTGGGTGCTGTCGTGGACTCTGGAAAATCCCATTACCGTAAGTAATTTAGTCTTTTAGGAGGTCAAAAGTAATTGGACAAATAAACCAAACCCAAACAAAATATTTTTATTTTCAATATTTTGTTGCGAATCCTTTGGAGGCAATCACTGCCTTAAGTCTGGAACCCATGGACATCACCAAACGCTGGGTTTCCTCCTTCTTAATGCTTTGCCAGGCCTTTTCAGCCGCAGCCTTCAGGTCTTGCTTGTTTGTGGGTCTTTCCGTCTTAAGTCTGGATTTGAGCAAGTGAAATGCATGCTCATTTGGCTTAAGATCTGGTGATTGACTTGGCCATTGCACAATGTTCCACTTTTTTGCACTCATGAACTCCTGGGTAGCTTTGGCTGTATGCTTGGGGTCATTGTCCATCTGTACTATGAAGCGCCGTCCGATCAACTTTGCGGCATTTGGCTGAATCTGGGCTGAAAGTATATCCCGGTACACTTCAGAATTCATCCGGCCACTCTTGTCTGCTGTTATGTCATCAATAAACACAAGTGACCCAGTGCCATTGAAAGCCATGCATGCCCATGCCATCACGTTGCCTCCACAATGTTTTACAGAGGATGTGGTGTGCCTTGGATCATGTGCCATTCCCTTTCTTCTCCAAACTTTTTTCTTCCCATCATTCTGGTACAGGTTGATCTTTGTCTCATCTGTCCATAGAATACTTTTCCAGAACTGAGCTGGCTTCATGAGGTGTTTTTCAGCAAATTTAACTCTGGCCTGTCTATTTTTGGAATTGATGAATGGTTGAACCCTTTGTATTTACTTTCATGGAGTCTTCTCTTTACTGTTGACTTAGAGACAGATACACCTACTTCACTGAGAGTGTTCTGGACTTCAGTTGATGTTGTGAACGGGTTCTTCTTCAGCAAAGAAAGTATGCGGCGATCATCCACCACTGTTGTCATCCGTGGACGCCCAGGCCTTTTTGAGTTCCCAAGCTCACCAGTCAATTCCTTTTTTCTCAGAATGTACCCGACTGTTGATTTTGCTACTCCAAGCATGTCTGCTATCTCTCTGATGGATTTTTTCTTTTTTTTCAGCCTCAGGATGTTCTGCTTCACCTCAATTGAGAGTTCCTTAGACCGCATGTTTGGTCACAGCAACAGCTTCCAAATGCAAAACAACACACCTGTAATCAACCCCAGACCTTTTAACTACTTCATTGATTACAGGTTAACGAGGGAGATGCTTTCAGAGTTAATTGCATCCCTTGGAGTCCCTTGTCCAATTACTTTTGGTCCCTTGAAAAAGAGGAGGCTATGCATTACAGAGCTATGATTCCTAAACCCTTTCTCCGATTTGGATGTGAAAACTCTCATATTGCAGCTGGGAGTGTGCACTTTCAGCCCATATTATATATAGAATTGTATTTCTGAACATGTTTTTGTAAACAGCTAAAATAACAAAACTTGTGTCACTGTCCAAATATTTCTGGACCTAACTGTACATGTGCTTCACAGAATATATTACATTTTATCCATGAAATTGTTACTTTAGACTCAAATTTCACAATTTCATAAGGGTAATGAGAAAGTTGAACAATAAAATGTGAGGGCCAATTTTTCCTGAGAACACAGATTCCCCACATATGGTTGGAAACTACTGTTTGGGCACAGCATCCTCGGAAGGGAGGCAGTACTATTTGAGTTTTTGACAATTTTTTCTGGAGCAGATAGCGGATGCCATTTCACATTTGCAGAGCCCCGGAGGTGGCAAAAACAGTAGAAACCCCCACAAGTGAGCCCCTTTTTGGCAACTGCACACTTTGAGGAATTTATCTAGGGCAATAGCGTTTTAAATCTACAGGAGATTCACAGACCTATATAACATTTGGTTGTGGAAAATGGTGTCCCTGCTCCGACAATTTTATTACAACTTAATGTGAAGCCACACCGTAGTGGACTTGTTGATCAATGTGACTCCAACACAGAAATTACAGGGGGAGGAACAGTTCATTACAGTTGTTCTCCTCTTCTGCCAATTTCCAATCCTTTGGCATTTTTAATGATTTTCAGAGTAGTTTGAAGGGAGGGTGACACTTTTTTTTTATGTTTACATCAATTTCATCCAGTTAATATTTACCTTTAATTCTTCTGCCTAAAATCCCTTCTCTATCAGTCGTCTCTTAGTTTTCCGTGTTTTAGTTCTTTTGTTTTTTCTGTTTTTATTTTATGATTATTTGTTGACATGACTGCCATACACCAAATCCACAACTACCTTTTTAACGACATTAATATTATTAGCCTTTTATAGCAAAACAAAAAGGAAGGAAAGAGACATTTTTCCACCTTCTGGGCAGCGTTTTGCACAAATAGAAAAAATGAATCCTGACTCAGACATAACTGCCATTGTTAAATGTCTGCAGTGCTCCGGGCTCAGGACAATAATGGTGGATTTCTTATAATAATATGGAATTTTGTGATATTTTCTCAGTTTTCTTTAATCACATTAAGCAGCTTTTTCCCACCTCGGAAATCTTTTCTTTTGAGCACACAGAAAGGCAGCAAGGTGCTGGATGTAGGCCTGAAGAAGCCATGCTGGATTTTGTTTCCTTTTCCTTTTGGAAAATTGCAACTAAAAATAAATCTTTGCTCAATATGTGAAAGATTTCTTTCACCTGAGACTTTTTTGGGTATCACCCAGGCTTTGGAGTCCGTAAGCCAAATCTCCGACTCCTCAATTTCTGCGACTCCCTCATACATGGCTCATTTTTCATTGCTAAATTTACTATAGTAAAATGGCAACATCTGGCTTTTAATCATTATTATGATACAATAATCAAGGTATTTAGATAATACAACAAAATATATTGGAATACAACTATAGGACACAAAACACTTTACTAAATTGTAAATATACAAGACACTGCAGTAAGTGGGGAAAAAAAAATCAACAAAAATGTACAGAATAACATTTGTGCCGTCTATGAATTTGTTCTGAGGAATAGTCTGGCCTCCATCAGATCCTTCTTCATAGATGACCTCAAATCTGACCCCTTATTTTAAGGCCAGGGAACAATCTCTCTATATTAACTTGGGTTGGTGGCAAAGTGGTGACCACACGGGCAACATCTCTAAAAATCTCAGGGTATAAAGGAATTGCCTCCTGCACAGTCAGTTTTGATGAAAGGTTGAACTCTTCTACTTCTTTGAGAGCAAGTGAAAAATGTTTGCTGAAATCTGGTCAATCTGTTTGGTGTGGGAGTGGAATCTTTTTCCCTGTGGTAATGCTTTGCTGCTCCATGTCATCCAATTACTTTTCAAAATGAAACTCCTCATCTGATGAGGCTGAAGGAGTAGCCTTGGATGAGACCCAACTCATCATCTGATGAGGCTGAAGATATGGCAGCAGTAGCTCTGGATGACACAACTCCTTATCTGATGAGGCTGAAAATATGGCAGAAGTATCTCTGGATGACACAACTCCTCATCTGATGAGGCTGAAGATAAGGCAGAAGTAGCTCTGGATGACACAACTCCTCATCTGATGAGGCTGAAGATATGGCAGAAGTAGCTCTGGATGACACAACTCCTCATCTGATGAGGCTGAAGATACGGCAGCAATAGCACTGGATGACCCAACTCCTCATCTGATGAGGCTGAAGATACGGCAGCAGTAGCCATGGATGACAACTCATCTGATGAGGCTGAAACTACGGCTGGATGACCCAACTCCCCATCTGATGAGGATGAAGATACGACAGCGGTAGCCCTGGATGACAACTCCTCATCTGATGAGGCTGAAAATATGGCTGGATGACCCAATAATCCTCATCTAATGAGGCTGAAGACTCGGCAGCAATAGCACTGGATGACCCAACTCCTCATCTGATGAGGCTGAAGATATGGCAGCAGTAGCACTGGATGACACAGCTCCTCATCTGATGAGGTTGAAGATACGACAGCAGTAGCACTGGATGATACAACTCCTCATTTGATGAGGCTGAAGACACGGCAGCAGTAGCACTGGATCACATAATTCCTGTTGCTCTTGGCTATCCTGTAGCCACTCATGCTACCTGCTACCTCTGTCAGAGCTCCTTTTTCTTTAGTAAGCTGTTGATCATTTAATCATTGCTACAAGAGGGCAGCAGCTTTAACCTGTCCAGGCCAAAGGATCTAATGCACTGACAGAATACAGCAAAGCTCCCCAATAAAGATGGAGGCATCACAGATGTAAAACACTAATGAAGCAACCACTCACAATCCACCAATGCATGGAGGTGGTGCTTGGTGATAAAATTGCACACAAATAAAACTTGTATGTGGGCTTCCGTATTCTGGCCAAAATATCAACTAATACCTCATATATTTTATATATATTTTTCTGCACATTATATTTTTAAACAGGATGCAGCCAGGCCCATTAATGTAGGCCTCGTAAACTGGAGTCTCCATTCCTGTATAGTGCACTTATATAGTGCTGGGCAGCCCACTTAGGCTATGTGCGCACTTTGCGTTGAGTTTCTTGGAGTTCTAAATGCATCCTCTGGCAGAAATTGTCTGTCAAATTTGGTTTTGACCACAAAAACGCTAAAAATACGCTTGCGCTTTTACCGCGTTTTTACGGCGATTTACATGCTTTTTCATTGCTTAAAGTCAGATGCGTTTTGAATACAAATACACTACTAAATAAAGTTTAAACATTCAAACACTATGAAAAAAACGGGAAAAAATGATAACAAAGATCATGATTAAAATCATACACAAAAAATGTGTTTTTTTAAAATAACTGTTTTATAATATTTATGCATAAAATAACGTAAAATTATGTTTTATCATTAATTTAATTGTCAGACTATGTGTTTGTGTGTGTAAAGGGACATATCGTGCCCTTAATATAAAGTCAAAAACGCATGCATTTATTTTGTCAAAAAAGCATGTAAAACGCTGGGATTTGATTTAGGTTGAAAGTTCTCATTGACTCTGTTAGCAAAACGCAGCCCAAATGCCAAAAACAATTGACATGTTGCTTCTTTAAATGCAGAGATTTTGCCAAATTTTCTGCAACTGAAACGCTGCGTTCTGAACAGCATTGTACGCACAAAAAAGCCCGATTTCCCATAGACTTTGCTTGAAAATCAAAACGCATGCATTTTGGCATTAAAACGTTGCAGTTCAAAACGTTGCGGAAACGCATGAAAAACGCAAAGTGCGCACATAGTCTAAAGGGTGCTTTACATGCTGCGACATCGCTAGCGATCTCGTTAGCGATGTGACACGCCAGATCGCAGATGCAATCTGCTGAGGTCGCACCTGTGACCGGCGCTATTAAACCGACCTATGTGCGATCTCGATAGATCGCATCTGCGATCTGGTATGTCACATCGCTAACGAAATAGCTAGAAGAACACCCTTGAGTCTAATAGTATGGGCGTCACTCACTAATAGGCTGTTAGCCAGACACTGTGCACGTACATGTGTGAACGGCGCCCCAGAAAGTCTATTTTGTGTGCAATTTTATCACCAAGCAAGCACCCCCTCCATGCATTGGTGGATTGTGAGTGGTTGCTTCATTAGTGTTTTGTACCTGTGATGCCTCCATCTTTATTGGGGTCTTGTTGCATCCTGTTAGTGCTTTAGATCCTCTGACCTCGGCAGGTTTAGGCTGCTGCCCTCTAGTTGCTCTATTTGCTGTAATTGCTCAATGTTTGGAGGAAATTATATTCCTCTTTTTGTTGCTTTTTTTTTTTAAAGCTGGTGATCATCCAGCAATATATGATGGCTTGGCTCCACATAAAGCAGCAATGCCATCTGCGATTAAACCTCCTCTTTGGGATGGGCAAAACGGCAAGTTCTCCCACTCCTTTATGAAAATGTCAGGCGTTAAATCATCAGCTTGTAATTTTGTAGTCACTGTAAATGGGTGATGAAGCAATTCCTTCAATTCAGCCACCGGTGTCCATTGACCTTCATTTAGTACAATGCTGGAGAGGAGAACTGGGTTAATGCCGTGCTGTCACCAAAAGAACAAACTGTTAATTGTCTAAAGGCCGCTTTACACGCTGCGACATCGCTCAAGCGATCTCGTTGGGGTCACAGAATTTGTGACGCACGTCCGGTCGCTTTAGCGATGTCTTTGTGTGTGACACCTATGAGCGATTTTGAATCGTCGCAAAAACGTTCAAAATCGCTCATCTGTGACATTCTTCCTATAATCGAATATCGATGCTGCTCGGTGTACGAAGTAGTTCGTCGCTCCTGCGGCAGCACACATCGCTATGTGTGACACCGCAGGAACGAGGAACCTCACCTTACCTGCTGCCACCTGCAATGCAGAAGGAAGGAGGTGGGCGGGATGTTACGTCCCGCTCATCTCCGCCCCTCCGCTTCTATTGGGCGGCGGTTCAGTGACGCTGCTGTGACGTCGCTTTGACGCTGAATGAACCTCCCCCTTAGAAAGGAGGCGGTTCGCCGGTCACAGCGACGTCACAGAGCAGGTATGTGCGTGTGACACTGCCGTAGCGATAATGTTCACTACGGCAGCGATCACACGATATCGCATGTATGATGGGGGCGGGTGCTTTAGCGCTCGAATTGCTAGCAATGTCGCAGCGTATAAAGCGGCCTTTAATCTTTTTTATTCAGATCTACGAGTTTCAGAGAACAAAAGTCTCCTTCATCAGGACAAGGGAAATCAACACTACATGGATGCATAAAAAGAGGCATATTGTATATATATATATATATATATATATATATATATATATATATATATATATATATATATATAAAATATGCAATATACACACACCGCTTTATAGATATATTAACAGAACAATGCATTGCTTCCAGACCTCAAATAATGCAAAGAAAACAAGATCATAATCATTTACACCCAACAATATAATAATGTGTTACCTCAGGAAGATTCAGAAATCAATATTTTGTGGAATACCCATGATTATTAATCCCAGCTTTCATGTGCCTTGGCCGCTTTCCACCAGTCTTCACACGGCTTTTGGGTGACCTTATGCCTCTCCTGGTGCAGAAATGTAAGCAGTTCTTCTGTGTTTGGTGGCTTGTGACTATCCATCTTCCTCTTGATTACATTCCAGAGGTTTTCAATGGGGTTCAGGTCTGGAGATTGGGCTGGCCATGACAAAGTTTTGATATGGTGGTCCTTCATCCATACATTGATTGACCTATCTGTGTGGCATGGGGCATTGTCCTGCTGGAATGACCAGTCCTCAGAGTTGGGGAACATCGCCTGAGCAGAAGGAAGCAGCTGTTTTTCCAGGATAACCTTGTATGTGGCTTGATTCATATGTCCTTCACAATATGTAATCTGTCTTTTGGTGTGTCTGTCTCTCTCTATTTTTCTCTGTCTTTCTGTTCTGTCTGTCTCTATGTGCCTCTGTTCTGTCTGTCTCTATGTGCCTCTGAATTTCTGTGTGTCTTTCTCTATGTGTCTCTATGTGTCTCTGAATCAGTTTCAGTGGGGGTCTCTTTATCGGTCTCAGTGTGTCTAAGGCTACTTTCACACTTGCGTTGAACGGTATCCGTTGCATTGCGTTGTGTAACGGATGCAACGGATGTGTTGCATATAGTGACACAACGGATGCAACGGATGCTGCAAAACAACGCAATTCGTTTTGATTTTTTTTTTTTTTTTTTCCCGGTTTTACCAGCGGCAGACTATAGTGAACGATCAGCTGATCGTTCCCTGCAGCCGGCCGCTGGGTGATCAGCTGATTGCTCCCAGTAGCCGGCCGCCGGGTGATCAGCTGATCGCTCCCGGCCGCCGGGTGATCAGCTGATCGCTCCCGGCCGCCGGGTGATCAGCTGATCGCTCCCTGCAGCCGGCCGCCGGGTGATCAGCTGATCGCTCCCTGCAGCCGGCCGCCGGGTGATCAGCTGATCGCTCCCTGCAGCCGGCTGCCGGGTGATCAGCTGATCGCTCCCGGCCGCCGGGTGATCAGCTGATCGCTCCCTGCAGCCGGCCGCCGGGTGATCAGCTGATCGCTGTCACTTGCCGGCGCCCGGGCATGCCGGCGGGCGGGCGCTCAGCTGAGCGCTGTGACTTGCCGGCGGCCGGGCATGCTGGTGGCCGGTCATTCAGCTGAGCGCTGTCGCTTGCCGACGGCCGGGCGCTCAGCTGAACGTTCGGCCACCGCGAGCCAAAATAAAGTTTGATTTAAAAAAAAAAAAAAAAAAAAAAAAAAAAAAAGAGCATGCGCAGTGAAATCCAGAGGATTCCGCTGCTCAAAATAACGTTACATGCTGCGTTCCTCCCGCTGGGCGGAAGCAACGGAGCGTCGCCCAGCGGAAGCAACTCAGCTCCTTTTGGTACAATCCGTCACCCATACAAGTCTATGGGAAACAGCGGAATCCGTTAACGGATTCCGCTGTTTCCCAAAAGGGCGGATTGTAACGGAAGGAAAATAACGCAAGTGTGAAAGTACCCTAAGTGTGTGTGTATCAGTCTCAGTGTGTGTTTCTGACTCTGTGTCTCTGACTCTGTGTGTCTCTGACTCTCTTTCTTCACCGATATCATATCACCTCATATATAAGCTTCTTATACTCAGAATGTCCTCTGTTACCTATAGCAACCAATCACAGCTCCTATTAATGACCTGTAGCTCCCAGCTCCATTGACTTAAATGTAAGGAGGTTTTTTTGGTGAATAACTGTAAAGTGAGGGGTTAAATTTTCCCCTCAAAACATATAGTCTATGACGTTCCCTGGGTCACATGAGGTGTCTGTGCAAAATTTTGTGATTGTAAATGCGACGGTGCGGGTTCCTTTAGCGAAGGGATACACACACACACACACACACACACACACACACACACGCTTTATATATTAGATTTTCACATCATAGCATTTCTTTTCACCTGGGTCTCTTGTCATACATTGACACACAATATTTTTTTATCTTCTGTCACTGTGAAATACTCAAATACAGCTGACTTCATAGGAAGTGCAGGGACACCGACTTACTGCCGCCACAGTGTTGCATCCTCCCCCGCAGCTTCGCGGCCGTCCATGTGCTTGTCTGTATCCTTCAACCCCCGTGGACTGTGTACGCCGCACATACACCAGCCCTCCTCTTAAATGGCTAGTGCGCCATTTCCCGGAAATGCCTCTCAGCCTGTGGCTAAGGCTGGAGTCACACTTGCGTGTGACTCGTGCGAGTATTGGATCGCACTGCACAGACCAGGTTGCTTCTCTTCTGCCAGGAGCAGCTCTGCTGTATGTATTTCTGTGATGCTGACCTGCTTCTGTCAGGAGAGCCGCGGCCGGTCCGGGTAATGCGATCCAATACTCACACTAGTCACACGCAAGTGTGACTCCAGCCTAAGAGGCACTATGTATTTAAGTCACCTTCCCATTAGGGCAGATGCCTATGCGACACCTTTAGTTAACACTAGAAGTCCCAGAGAGGGGACATTTCTACCTTTGGAACCCAGAGACGGGTGGAATGACCTGAAGGATTTTAGCTAACATCCTATAATCACCGTCTTTTGGTCCCACCACAGGAGGTTGTTGTTTTTCATTGAGTTTAGACATTTAGTTTCTAGTTAGTTCTATTCAGTTTATTGTATTTGATAATATAAAGACTATACATATTGTATTTAGTTTAGTTTTATTTGAGCAAAAAAGCACTGAAACAATGAATCATTTTTTATATATTTTAAAGAGAATTAGAAATTTTAGAGCAAGGTAGAGCTGTGAGTAATGACCAAAAGCATTTGTGTCTAAGGCCTCAAGCACACTATCAAAAAAAATCGCACGAAAATTGATTTTGAAAATGCGATTTTTTTCTGCGATTTGCCAATGTATTTCAATGGCACTAGGCACACCTGCGCAGCATGTTCATTCTTGTGCGAATTTCGCGCGAAAAAAAAATTGCACGAAAAAATTGCAGCCCATTCAAGTCAATGGTGCGAGAAAAAAAAAAAATCGCAGCTACGTGCGATTTCTTTGCGATCTGTCCCATTGGTCATATAGATCACTCCTCTGGGAAAAAAAAAATCGCAGGTGTGCTTGGTGCCATTGAAATACATTGGCAAATCGCAGAAAAAAAATCGCATCACACGATTTATTTCGCTAGTGTGCTTGAGGCCTTAGCGTTTTTCCTTCGCTGCGAAAAAAATTGCTGCGATTTTTTTCGTGCGATTTTTTTTTTTTCATTGGTGCAATTTTCCTGCGATTTTTTTTTTGTGCGAAAAAATCCCAGAGGAGTGATCTATATGACCAAAGGGACAGATCGCAAAAAAATTGCAAGTAGCTGCGAGTTTTTTTGCGATTTTTTTTCGCAACCATTGACTTGAATGGGCTGTTATTTTTTTTGCGCGAAATTCGCACAAGAGGACTGAAATTTCAGTGTGAAAAATATACAAAAGAACAACTGTTATTTGTTTCCACGCTTTTTATGTTTGTTATAAAAATAATAAAAAAATACAAAGAATAAAACAATTCCACACATATTTACAATAGGCTGCAGCGGGGAGCTGCGCGCGTGTGTGTGTGTGTGTGTGGTGTGTGCGTGTGTGTGTGTGTGCGTGTGCGCGTGTGTGTGTGGTGTGTGCGTGTGTGTGTGTGTGTGTGGTGTGTGTGTGGTGTGTGTGGTGTGTGTGTGTGTGTGCGTGTGTGTGGTGTGTGCGTGTGTGTGTGTGTGTGTGGGTGTGTGTGTGTGTGGTGTGTGTGTGTGGTGTGTGTGTGTGTGTGTGTGTGTGTGTGTGGCATGTCCTTCTTGTGTGACTAGCATTTCAGCACTCACTCAGCAGTCTGTCTGCACTGTCGGAACATACCTGGCACTGCCTGGGTATGTCCCTGGTACATTTGCCACACGTGTATTTGTAGCAGTCAACACATCTCTCAGTTGCACAATTGTTTGTGCATCGATGGTTGACCTGACACTTCGCCCTTTTGCCAGGGCTGGGTGTGGAAGGTTGTTGCCGAAGGAGTTTCTCCTTGCGTGCCTACTTTTCAGTCACATGAGCCACCTAACTCTTTTGCAAGCTCAACCAGGAAGTCCACCCGTCTCTCCTGCACCCCAGAGCATGCCTGATAAAGAACATGGGCATTCAGTGCTGCCATGTCAATCATGGCCATCTCCGTGTTCCTGCACGCACGCTGTACTCCCGCACCATTTTGTCCATTACATCCACACCGCACTTTGTGTGGTTGTGTTGTGTGACCATGCTTGGCTTCCTTTTGTGGTATCCTCAGTCTCAACCACGCTGTGCATGCTGCTGAGAATGTAGACGGCCTTCTTTCGTTTGGGTGCATACAGTGTCAGTGTGGCACCAGTGGTTGAAAACACCTGAGTGGTGAATTCAGTGCGGTCCATCTGTCTAACGGATTGAGGAATTTCCCGGCGACTCTTGTGGACTGTGCCGAGGATAGTGGTTTTCCAGCTAAGCAGTCATTGTGCAAGTCACAATGATGTAAAGAAATTGTCCGTGGTTACAGTCCTGCCCTTGTCCATGAATGGTTCCATCACCCTCATCACTACAGTTTCGAACAGTCTCTGCCCGCTCGGACGACTGGGGTCCTTGCCAAGATATGGGAGGATATTACAGATGTACTTTGATTTCAAGTCGCAAGCCACCCAAAACTTGATGTCACACACTCTATGAAGAAAAAGACATGGATCGCACATCCCAAAAATACAATGATCTAAAGCCGCTAGGCAAAAAATTAAATAGAACATGGGGTTCTTTTGTTACCATTCTGATCAGATTGTATTAAGCCACTGCCACGTGACGGCAAACCTCTTGAGTGGGTCCCTAACCTGACCTTTTTGTGCGGCACTGTGCACTGACCACCGCCGCAGCGACAAAGCACCAGCAGGGCGGACGACCTGGTGCCTCACAGCACCCATGCTGCAAGGCGAAGCCCCCAAGGCTCCAGGCCGCGCCGCCCCACTGACACGACACCACCACAACAGCAGCCACCACACAGCACCAGCACACTTGATGTCAAACTTGTCTGGTTTTGTTGCAATGTATTGCAGAAAACAGCAGCGAGTCTTTGACGGGAAAAGCTGTTCATCAATTGTGATGTGTCGACCAGGGTTGTAGGATGTGATGCAGTTGGTGACAAACGATCTCCACACATCGGAGATTGCAGCAAACTTATCGGTCTCCACTCGCTCACTGCGTGTGGACATGTCATCAAAGCGTACAGTGCTGGCCAAAAGTATTGGCACCCCTGCAATTCTGTCAGATAATACTCAGTTGCTTCTTGAAAATGATTGCAATCACACATTCTTTGTTATTATTATCTCCATTTATTTTGCTTGCAATGAAAAAACACAAAAGAGAATGAAACAAAAATCAAATCATTGATCATTTCACATAAAACTCCAAAAATGGGCCAGACAAAAGTATTGGCACCCTTAGCCTAATACTTGGTTGCACAACCTTTAGCCAAAATAACTGCGCACAACCGCTTCCGGTAACCATCAATGAGTTTCTTACAATGCTCTCCTGGAATTTTAGACCATTCTTCTTTGGCAAACTGCTCCAGGTCCCTGAGATGTGAAGGGGGCCTTCTCCAAACTGCCATTGTGAGATCTCTCCACAGGTCTTCTATGGGATTCAGGTCTGGACTCATTGCTGGCCACTTTAGTAGTCTCCAGTGCTTTCTATCAAACCATTTTCTAGTGGTTTTTGAAGTGTGTTTTGGGTCATTGTCCTGCTGGAAGACCCATGACCTCTGAGGGAGACCCAGCTTTCTCACACTGGGCCCTACATTATGCTGCAAAATTTGTTGGTAGTCTTCAGACTTCATAATGCCATGCACACGGTCAAGCAGTCCAGTGCCAGAGGCAGCAAAGCAACCCCAAAACATCAGGGAACCTCCGCCATGTTTGACTGCAGGGACCGTGTTCTTTTCTTTGAATGACTCTTTTTTTTTTCCTGTAAACTCTATGTTGATGGCTTTTCCCAAAAAGCTCTACTTTTGTCTCATCTGACCAGAGAACATTCTTCCAAAACGTTTTAGGGTTTCTCAGGTAAGTTTTGGCAAACTCCAGCCTGGCTTTTTTATGTCTTGGGGTAAGAAGTGGGGTCTTCCTGGGTATCCTACCATACAGTCCCTTTTCATTCAGACGCCGACAGATAGTACGGGTTGACACTGTTGTACCCTCGGACTGCAGGGCAGCGTGAACTTGTGTGGATGTTAGTCGAGGTTCTTTATCCACCATCCGCACAATCTTGCGTTGAAATCTCTCACTTTTTCTTTTCCTTCCACATCTAGGGAGGTTAGCCACAGTGCCATGGGCTTTACACTTCTTGATGACACTGCGCACCGTAGACACAGGGACTTTCAGGTCTTTGGAGATGGATTTGAAGCATGAGCAATCTCAAGGCTACCTCACAATTTGGATTCTCAAGTCCTCAGACAGTTCTTTGGTCTTCTTTCTTTTCTCCATGCTCAATGTGGTACACACAAGGGCACAGGACAGAGGTTGAGTCAACTTTAATCCATGTCAACTGGCTGCAAGTTAATAGAAATAGCTCTGGCACACTAGAATGATTGATAACATGAGAAAAAAATTCTTTGAATGTTGAATATTCTTTATTTGTGCAAAAGCATAAATGATAATTCATCCAACGTTTCGACCATATGACTTAGGTCTTTATCAAGGATAAAGTTATCTAAGATCATAAAAAGTTACAGAAAATATAAATACACAATTAGTACATAGTATAACATTGACAATGCAATATAAGACATATTGGTACTAAATGATACAATAGGTCAATTGACCACAATGCGTTGCACTCAATAAGAATTAATCCGTTGTAAAAATATATGCACCAAAAGGGAGAATTCCACAAAACAATAACCTATCTGGAGGAAAAGATCCTCGGTGGCGGTGTTATTTATATTAAAGGCTGGAAGGCATTCACCGTCTGACTTCCTGGACGGTGGAACGCAGTGTGTGGCCGGTGGAGCACACGCCGCGCATGCGCAGTGCCGTCTCACGCACTGCGCAGGCACGGGGAGCGCAGCACAGGCCAGTGATGTGAAGGCATGAAAGGTGTTGTGATTTTCCATTTGTCTTCTAATGGTGATGACCTTATACAATAGAACGCACATTGTCCTGTTGTTCATATAGGTGGGTACTTGCCTGCTTGACTTGTCTTTGTGCTTTAAAAATGATATGCATATTTTCTCTGGATCTTTTCCTCCAGATAGGTTATTGTTATGTGGAATTCTCCCTTTTGGTGCATATATTCTCACAACGGATTAATTCTTACTGAGTGCGACGCATTATGGTCGATTGACCTATTGTATCATTTAGTACCAATATGTCTTATATTGCATTGTCAATGTTATACTACAGTGCCTACAAGTAGTCTTCAACCCCCTGCAGATTTAGCAGGTTTACACATTCGGAATTAACTTGGCATTGTGACATTTGGACTGTAGATCAGCCTGGAAGTGTGAAATGCAGCAAAAAAGAATGTTATTTCTTTTTTTATTTTTTTTTTACATTGTGAAAAGTCATTTATTATTCAACCCCTCAAACCACCAGAATTCTGTTTGGTTCCCCTAAAGTATTAAGAAGTATTTCAGGCACAAAGAACAATGAGCTTCACATGTTTGGATTAATTATCTCTTTTTCCAGCCTTTTCTGACTAATTAAGACCCTCCCCAAACTTGTGAACAGCACTCATACTTGGTCAACATGGGAAAGACAAAGGAGCATTCCAAGGCCATCAGAGACAAGATCATGGAGGGTCACAAGGCTGGCAAGGGGTACAAAACCCTTTCCAAGGAGTTGGGCCTACCTGTCTCCACTGTTGGGAGCATCATCCGGAAGTGGAAGGCTTATGGAACTACTGTTAGCCTTCCACGGCCTGGACAGCCTTTGAAAGTTTCCACCCGTGCCGAGGCCAGGCTTGTCCGAAGAGTCAAGGCTAACCCAAGGACAACAAGGAAGGAGCTCCGGGAAGATCTCATGGCAGTGGGGACATTGGTTTCAGTCAATACCATAAGTAACGTACTCCACCGCAATGGTCTCCGTTCCAGACGAGCCCGTAAGGTACCTTTACTTTCAAAGCGTCATGTCAAGGCTCGTCTACAGTTTGCTCATGATCACTTGGAGGACTCTGAGACAGACTGGTTCAAGGTTCTCTGGTCTGATGAGACCAAGATCGAGATCTTTGGTGCCAACCACACACGTGACGTTTGGAGACTGGATGGCACTGCATACGACCCCAAGAATACCATCCCTACAGTCAAGCATGGTGGTGGCAGCATCATGCTGTGGGGCTGTTTCTCAGCCAAGGGGCCTGGCCATCTGGTCCGCATCCATGGGAAGATGGATAGCATGGCCTACCTGGAGATTTTGGCCAAGAACCTCCGCTCCTCCATCAAGGATCTTTAAGATGGGTCGTCATTTCATCTTCCAACAAGACAACGACCCAAAGCACACAGCCAAGAAAACCAAGGCCTGGTTCAAGAGGGAAAAAATCAAGGTGTTGCAGTGGCCTAGTCAGTCTCCTGACCTTAACCCAATTGAAAAGTTGTGGAAGGAGCTCAAGATTAAAGTCCACATGAGACACCCAAAGAACCTAGATAACTTGGAGAAGATCTGCATGGAGGAGTAGGCCAAGATAACTCCAGAGACCTGTGCCGGCCTGATCAGGTCTTATAAAAGACGATTATTAGCTGTAATTGCAAACAAGGGTTATTCCACAAAATATTAAACCTAGGGGTTGAATAATAATTGACCCACACTTTTATGTTGAAAATTTATTAAAATTTAACTGAGCAACAAAACTTGTTGGTTTGTAAGATTTATGCATCTGTTAATAAATCCTGCTCTTGTTTGAAGTTTGCAGGCTCTAACTTATTTGCATCTTATCAAACCTGCTAAATCTGCAGGGGGTTGAATACTACTTGTAGGCACTGTATGTACTAATTGTGTATTTATATTTTCTGTAACTTTTTATGATCTTAGATAACTTTATCCTTGATAAAGAACTAAGTCATATGGTCGAAACGTTGGATGAATTATCACTTATCCTTTTGCACAAATAAAGAATATTCAACATTCAAAGAATTTTTTTCTCATGTTATCAATCATTCTAGTGTGCCAGAGCTATTTCTATTGAATTGACTCTTATTTTTTCTGAGCACCTACTATACACACAGTGAGCCACACATATTCATTTTCAACGGGCTACAAGTGTGATTTAGTTATTGCCCACACCTGTTAGGTGCCACAGGTAAGTTACAGGCGCTGTTATTACACAAATTACAGAAGCATCACAGGATTTTTCACACGGTGCCAATACTTTTGTCCACCCCCTTTTTATGTTTGGTGTGGAATTATATCCAATTTGGCTTTATGACATTTTTTTTTTTTCATTGAAGACAAATTAAATGAAGATAATAATACCGAAAAATTTGTGATTGCAATCATTTTCAGGAAGAAACTGAGTATTTTCTGACAGAATTGCAGGGGTGCCAATACTTATGACCAGCACTGTAGGTGTGGCATGATGTCTTGGAAGCGGTTTCAGGTCATAGTTGCAATGATCCTTGGGTTTGCCAGGTTTGCTGACCAGCTGTCATGTAGTGATGGAACCTTGGTCACCCCCCCCGCAAGATAATGACTGAAATAAATGCCATTAGTTCCGGGAGACCCATGAACCAATCCACCTGCTCCGTGTGACGTGCATGTTGAGTAGTCCATTCTTGAATGCTACGAAGCATGTCAAGAGTGATAAAACAGAGGAAGCTCTGAAGGAGACTCCGGAGTCTTCGTCTGGCCTTAGCACTTGGCTCTCCATCTGTAGGGTACGGTTCTATTGGGGTGAAATGGAGACGTTTCCACACTTGTACTTCACGCCACACTGTGCCATCTTTTGCGGTCTCTGTCGGCTCACTCGCCAACCGAGCTCTCATTTTTGGTAGAGGAGGAGATTCCTCATCTGCAAGATAAATAATTTCAAATTAACATTTTGTTTTGGTTCTAAATAAAAAAGATAGTCAGGAAATAAAAATAGGTAATTTGAAAAATCTAACCTGAAGACAGCTCAGAGTCCGAATCCGGTTTTAGGACTAGGTCTTCTCTTTCTGAGTCAGAAGGGTTGGTGTTGCTCAGGATCAGTTCCAATGCCTGTTGAATGGTGTGCCTTCTCTGCATTTTGTTTCTTGTGAACAAAATAGGTGAAGCAGTCACCTATGTATCCCCCACAGCACAAAAGGCTGCATGCAAATTTGCAAAGGTGTTAGCAACCTTATGCATATCCCCTGCACAACAATGCAGCTGGGAGGTAGCAGACACACTCAGGAGCAGCTTACATTCTTTTGTTTACACTCTCTTACAAGACCTTTAGGCCATGTCACACTAAGCAACATCGCTGTTAAGGAACGACCTTTGTGATGTAGCAGCGATGTTGCTGTGTGTGACATCCAGCAACACCCTGGCCCCTGCTGTGAGGTCGCCGGTTGTTGCTGAATATCCTGGAACATTTTTTAGTTGCTGTCTCGCTGTGAAGCGCACATCGCTGTGTGTGACAGCAAGACAGCAACAACTAAATGTGCAGGCAGCAGGAGCCGGCTTCTGCGGACACTGGTAACCACGGTAAACATCGGGTAACCAAGAAGCCCTTTCCTTGGTTACCCGATATTTACCTTCGTTACCAGCGTCCGCCGCTCTCACTGTCAGTGCCGGCTCCTGCTCTCTGCACACGTAGCCGGACTACACATCAGGTAATTAACCCGATGTGTACTTTGGCTAGGAGTGCAGGGAGCCAGCGCTAAGCGGTGTGCGCTGGTAACCAAGGTAAATATTGGGTTGGTTACCTGATATTTACCTTAGTTACCAAGCGCAGCATCGCTTCCACGCGTCGCTGCTGGCTGGGGGCTGGTCACTGGTGAGATGTGCCTGTGTGACATCTCACCAGCGACCTCCTAGCAACTTACCAGTGATCCCTATCAGGTTGTATCGTTGTTGGGATCGCTGGTAAGTTGTTTAGTGTGACTGGGCCTTTTGTTGAGGTGGATCAACACAATTGCCCCCTGCAGATTCCTCAGGCAATGGCCACATTTACAAATGAAAGGATGCTAATTGGAGCCATCAGAGTTGTCAGTTTGGACTAGGGGTCATTTGTCCCTCTTTCGGGACTTCAGGGGGATCTCGAAATTTCTGGGACTTCTAGAGTAAGTCAGTGTCCTGTCTGTCAAGCTAGTTGTCAGGTCCCATTTTCCCAGTGTCCATCATTTGTACCTAAGTCTACCTTCCCATACTTATCTGTCCCAGCCATGCCCACCATACCTGTCTGCCTCAGACATCCCACGTGTATCTGCATGCACCTGTGCTTATACTACAGTCCATCACCTGTCCTGGGGGTCCCGGACACTGTCCTGGGAGTTGTTCCCGGCGTTAGTTAAGCACCTCCCACTAAAGGGTAAGCTTGGGTACCTGTGGTCAATGGGTCCACTAATCCCGCTCGCTGACCGTACACTCACTGCGAGCGTTAGTCTCGCTCTTCTATGTGTGATCTCCATTCAACACTGATCCTACAATCTGATAAATGTTTGACAGTGACTGACAGTAATGAATACAGAACGTGAATCAATGGCGGTTGGTGTGGACGGTTCCTCTGTGAAGGACTAGAGTTGTTTAAACCTATAGGAACATCCTTGATGTTTTTAAATGAGCTATCTGAGCACAATATCAATACCAGGATTATGCCCTTTAGCCAACGTCATTGTATGCAATGCATCTCTCTGTACTGAGAAGAAAACATCAGTGACGCAAAGGATTTTAACGCCGTTATAACGTGAAATAATTTAAAAATAAAATTATTCCCAGAAGCCGATGGATGTAACGCAGGTTCCTGCAGATGTCTGCGCTGGTGCCGAGGAGTCGTCAGTTCAGAAGTGATCGGGCTGCGGCGCTTGTCTTCTTACTTTACAGCCCTGATGTCACACTACCATCATACAGAAATGTCCGCTCTACATCAAACTCAGACATCTACACTGGCCGGAATGTGCCTGGAGCATTAACACTGGCAGTACGTTGGGCAGACGGTCACTTTTCACCGATCTGCATAGGTTGTGATTTGACAGGGTTTTGGGCCACTGTTCACACACTGCAGTTATACAGATAGGAACGGTCCCTACGAAATTCCACCGAGTCCAGAATAGCCTAACTGGGTTATGTACATAGTATTTTGCTCTAAAGAAGTTAAAATACTTTGAGGCACGGAGCTGTCAGTCCCAGCACCTCAAAAAATGCCACGGACCACAGGCTGGCCATGGGCTCCCGATGTGGACACTGGACCGGGGTCCTGAGATCGGATCCTTCCCCTCCAGTGAGATATGATGTGTGGGGCAGCAATGAGGCGAGAGAGGTCCCCACAAGATGCAGACGTCACAGATTCCTGGTGACAGCATTTCTTCTGAAGATTCTCTGCCGGCCGCAGTTATTCACGTGTTTCTGCCCCTCAGGACACAGCTTCCACCTCCGGGGTCATCACTAGACCTTCATTTGTCTCCTCGGATTCCTTACCCGGGCTGTAATGCACTGGGTCTCTTTATATGCGCCCTCCCCCAGGGCACAGCTTCCACCTCCGGGGTCATCACTAGACCTTCATTTGTCTCCTCGGATTCCTTACCCGGGCTGTAATGCGCTGGGTCTCTTTATATGCGCCCCCCCCCCAGGGCACAGCTTCCACCTCCGGGGTCATCACTAGACCTTCATTTGTCTCCTCAGATTCCTTACCCGGGCTGTAATGCGCTGGGTCTCTGGCATTTTATGCTGTTGTTATTATTTTCCCTTTTTCCTCTGGTGACATTATTGCAGATATGATGAGATTTCTGTTATTTTTGGTTACTATTCGACTCGCAGATATTGGTGTAACCTGAGCAGCCACAGGGGCCCAGGAGGTGATGGGGCCACTATAAACCAGAGTAGGTGGGGTTATGCATTATGGTCAGTTATTCATCTGCAGGGGCCACACACACTGCTTGCCCAGGGGCCCCTCTGTCTGGGTCCATTGGAGAAACTTTTCATTAGTGAGGCTTCCAGGGATTATTCTGTGGGCTCCTCGGGGTTGAGGTCTCGGTACATCCTCCAAACCGGTCACCCCTGACCTCCTCTGGGTCTTGGTTCTGGTCCATCCACCCAGGACCTCCTCTGGGTCTCGGTTTTGGTATGTCCACCTCCGACCTCCTCTGGGTCTTGGTTTCGATACGTCCACCTCCGGGCTCCTCTGGGTCATGGTTTCAGTACGTCCTCAAGTTCGTCCACCCCCGACCTCCTCTGGGTCTTGATTTCGGTCCGTCGACCTCCAGGCTCCTCTGTGTTCTAGTCTCCTGTATGTCCTCCGGTCCGTCCACCCCCAACTTTCTCTGGGTCTTGGTCTCAGTTCGTCCACCCCCGACCTCCTCTGGGTCTTGGTTTCGGTCCGTCCACCTCCGGGCTCCTCTGTTTCCTAGTCTCTGTACGTCGTCTGGTCTGTCCACCTTCGGGCATCTCTGGGTTGTGGTTTCAGTACGTCCTCTGGGTCTTGGTATGTCCTCTGGTCCGTCCAGCCCCGGGCTCCTCCAGGTCATGATCTCGGTGCGTTCTATGGTCTGTCCAACCCCCGGCTCCTCTAGGCCATGGTCTCGGTTCGTCCACCCCCGGGCTCCTCTGGGTGGTAGTCTCGGTCCGTCCACCCTCGGGCTCCTCTGGGTCGTGGTCTCGGTCCGTCCACCCTCGGGCTCCTCTGGGTCGTGGTCTCGGTTCGTCCACCCTCGGGCTCCTCTGGGTCGTGGTCTCGGTCCGTCCACCCTCGGGCTCCTCTGGGTCGTGGTCTCGGTCCGTCCACCCTCGGGCTCCTCTGGGTCGTGGTCTCGGTCCGTCCACCCTCGGGCTCCTCTGGGTCGTGGTCTCGGTCCGCCCACCCCCTGGGCTCCTCTGGGTCGTGGTCTCGGTACGTCTTCTGGTCCATCCACCCCCGGGCTCCTCTGGGTCCTGGTCTCGGTACGTCCACCCCTGGGCTCCTCTGGGTCTTGGTCTCGGTCCGTCCACCCTCGGGCTCCTCTGGGTCGTGGTCTCGGTCCATCCACCCCCGGGCTCCTCTGGGTCGTGGTCTCGGTACGTCCACCCCTGGGCTCCTCTGGGTCTTGGTCTCGGTCCGTCCACCCTCGGGCTCCTCTGGGTGGTGGTCTCGGTCCGTCCACCCCCTGGGCTCCTCTGGGTCTTGGTCTCAGTCCGTCCACCCTCGGGCTCCTCTGAGTCGTGGTCTCGGTCCGTCCACCCCCGGGCTCCTCTGGGTCGTGCTCTCGGTACGTCCACCCCTGGGCTCCTCTAGGTCTTGGTCTCGGTCCGTCCACCCTCGGGCTCCTCTGGGTGGTGGTCTCGGTCCGTCCACCCCCTGGGCTCCTCTGGGTCGTGGTCTCGGTACGTCCTCCGGTCCATCCACCAACGGGCTCCTCTGGGTCGTGGTCTCGGTACGTCCTCCGGTCCATCCACCCCTGGGCTCCTCTGGGTCGTGGTCTCTGGAACGTCCACCCCCGGGCTCCTCTGGGTCTTGGTCTCGGTCCGTCCACCCTCGGGCTCCTCTGGGTCGTGGTCACGGTCCGTCCACCCCCGGGCTCCTCTGGGTCTTGGTCTCGGTCCGTCCACCCTCGGGCTCCTCTGGGTCTTGGTCTCGGTCCGTCCACCCTCGGGCTCCTCTGGGTCTTGGTCTCGGTCCGTCCACCGTCGGGCTCCTCTGGGTGGTGGTCTCGGTCCGTCCACCCTCGGGCTCCTCTGGGTCTTGGTCTCGGTCCGATCACCCCCGGGCTCCTCTGGGTCGTGGTCTCGGTCCGTCCACCCTCGGGCTCCTCTGGGTCGTGGTCTCGGTACGTCCTCTGGTCCGTCTACCCCCGGGCTCCTCCGTGTCATGGTCTCGGTCCGTCCACCCTCGGGCTCCTCTGGGTCGTGGTCTCGGTACGTCCTCTGGTTTGTCTATCCCCGGACTCCTCCGGGTCGTGGTCTCGGTCCATCCACCCCCGGGCTCCTCTGGGTCTTGGTCTCGGTCCGTCCACCCTCGGGCTCCTCTGGGTGGTGGTCTCGGTCCATCCACCCCTGGGCTCCTCTGTGTCATGGTCTCGGTACGTCCTCTGGTCCGTCCACCCTCGGGCTCCTCCGGGTCTTGGTCCGTCCACCCCCGGGCTCCTCTGGGTCGTGGTCTTGGTCCGTCCACCCCCGGGCTCCTCTGGGTCTTGGTTTCGGTCCGTCCACCCCCGGGCTCCTCTGGGTCTTGGTCTCGGTCCGTCTACCCTCGGGCTCCTCTGGGTGGTGCTCTCGGTCCGTCCACCCTCAGGCTCCTCCGTGTCATGGTCTCGGTACTTCCTCTGGTTTGTCTATCCCCGGACTCCTCCGGGTCGTGGTCTCGGTCCATCCACCCGCGGGCTCCTCTGGGTGGTAGTCTCGGTCCATCCATCCCTGGGCTCCTCTGTGTCATGGTCTCGGTCCGTCCTCTGGTCCGTCCACCCTCGGGCTCCTCTGGGTCGTGGTCTCGGTCCGTCCACCCTCGGGCTCCTCTGGGTCTGGGTCTCGGTCCGTCCTCTGGTCCGTCCACCCTTGGGCTCCTCCGGGTCGTGGTCTCGGTCCATCCACCCGCGGGCTCCTCTGGGTGGTAGTCTCGGTCCATCCATCCCTGGGCTCCTCTGTGTCATGGTCTCGGTCCGTCCTCTGGTCCGTCCACCCTCGGGCTCCTCTGGGTCGTGGTCTCGGTCCGTCCACCCTCGGGCTCCTCTGGGTCTTGGTCTCGGTACGTCCTCTGGTCCGTCCACCCTCGGGCTCCTCTGGGTCGTGGTCTCGGTCCGTCCACCCTCGGGCTCCTATGGGTCTTGGTCTCGGTCCGTCCTCTGGTCCGTCCACCCTCGGGCTCCTCCGGGTCGTGGTCTCGGTCCATCCACCCGCGGGCTCCTCTGGGTGGTAGTCTCGGTCCATCCATCCCTGGGCTCCTCTGTGTCATGGTCTCGGTCCGTCCTCTGGTCCGTCCACCCTCGGGCTCCTCTGGGTCGTGGTCTCGGTCCGTCCTCTGGTCCGTCCACCCTCGGGCTCCTCTGGGTCGTGGTCTCGGTCCGTCCTCTGGTCCGTCCACCCTCGGGCTCCTCTGGGTCGTGGTCTCGGTCCGTCCACCCTCGGGCTCCTCTGGGTCTTGGTCTCGGTCCGTCCTCTGGTCTGTCCACCCCTGGGCTCCTCTGGGTCGTGGTCTCGGTCCGTCCTCCCTCGGGCTCCTCTGGGTCGTGGTCTCGGTCCATCCTCTGGTCCGTCCACCCTCGGGCTCCTCTGGGTCGTGGTCTCGGTCCGTCCTCTGGTCCGTCCACCCTCGGGCTCCTCTGGGTCTTGGTCTCGGTCCGTCCTCTGGTCCGTCCACCCTCGAGCTCCTCTGGGTCGTGGTCTCGGTCCGTCCTCTGGTCTGTCCACCCCTGGGCTCCTCGCTCTGCTACATTGTATTGTCCAGGAATGCTCTCACCGTTACATCTCAAAACAACTATTTTTTTTTTTGCAAACAAGAAAACTAATAATCTTATAAGAAAATTAATTCTATCTCCAGTACAAGAAACTGCAGAGACCTGCTCAGTACAAAGGCTGATAACAGAGAGAAAAGGAGAGCCACCTCCACCAGAAAAGTCTGCTGCAACAGGAACAGCAGGACCTGCGATGACGTCACCATCATGTGATCAGTGAAGGAGGCGGAGCTCCGAAGACAAGTCAATGACCTGCGATGACGTCACTGTCATGTGATCACCGCAAGAAGAGCAATTACTCAACAAAGTCAAGGACCTGCGATGATGTCATAGTCATGTGCCAGTTAAAGGGCAGGATGCGCTCAAAAGTCTAGGCCTTGCGATGACAATGTACTGATTACATGAATGACGTCATCACAGGTCCTTCACGCGTCCCTCCTGAGCTCCGCCCACTGGTCACATGACAGCGATGTCCCAGCTCTCGCAGTGCAGCAGATCCTGGCTGTGTGCAGCGCCTGTTCTCTGGTATCAGCCAGCAGCAGATGTCTGCCAGTAAGGTGAGATGAGAGCGGAGGATAGTGCGAGGATTATTTGCGTTTGTAGTTATTATTATTATTATACCCTCATCACACAACAAGCTATAACGAGGCGGGAATACTGAGGAAACCCGTGTGTACCCCAAATCTCCAGCCCCTGCGTGCGGCCCCCCCACACACAGTATAATGTCCCCCCCACACACACAGTATAATGTCCCCCCCCCAGACACAGTATAATGTCCCCCCCCCAGACACTGTATAATGTCCCCCCCCGACACAGTATAATGTCCCCCCCACACACACAGTATAATGTCCCCCCCCCCAGACACAGTATAATGTCCCCCCCCCAGACACTGTATAATGTCCCCCCCCGACACAGTATAATGTCCCCCCCCCCAGACACAGTATAATGTCCCCCCCCCACAGTATAATGTCCCCCCCCAGACACAGTATAATGTCCCCCCCCCCCAGACACAGTATAATGTCCCCCCCCCGACACAGTATAATGTCCCCCCCCCACAGTATAATGTCCCCCCCCCCACAGTATAATGTCCCCCCCCCAGACACAGTATAATGTCCCCCCCCGACACAGTATAATGTCCCCCCCCCACAGTATAATGTCCCCCCCCCCAGACACAGTATAATGTCCCCCCCCCCCAGACACAGTATAATGTCCCCCCCCCAGACACAGTATAATGTCCCCCCCCCACAGTATAATGTCCCCCCCCAGACACAGTATAATGTCCCCCCCCCACAGTATAATGTCCCCCCCCCCACACAATATAATGTCCCCCCCCCACACAGTATAATGTCCCCCCCAGACACAGTATAATGTCCCCCCCCCAGACACAGTATAATGTCCCCCCCACACACAGTATAATGCCCCCCCCAGACACAGTATAATGTCCCCCCCCAGACACAGTATAATGTCCCCCCCACACACAGTATAATGCCCCCCCCAGACACAGTATAATGTCCCCCCCCAGACACAGTATAATGTCCCCCCCACACACAGTATAATGCCCCCCCCCAGACACAGTATAATGTCCCCCCCCAGACACAGTATAATGTCCCCCCCCCAGACACAGTATAATGTCCCCCCCAGACACAGTATAATGTCCCCCCCCCCAGACACAGTATAATGTCCCCCCCCCACAGTATAATGTCCCCCCCCCAGACACAGTATAATGTCCCCCCCCACAGTATAATGTCCCCCCCCAGACACAGTATAATGTCCCCCCCACACACACAGTATAATGTCCCCCCCCCCAGACACAGTATAATGTCCCCCCCCCGGACACTGTATAATGTCCCCCCCCGACACAGTATAATGTCCCCCCCACACACACAGTATAATGTCCCCCCCCCCAGACACAGTATAATGTCCCCCCCCCAGACACTGTATAATGTCCCCCCCCGACACAGTATAATGTCCCCCCCCCAGACACAGTATAATGTCCCCCCCCCCACAGTATAATGTCCCCCCCCAGACACAGTATAATGTCCCCCCCCCACAGTATAATGTCCCCCCCCAGACACAGTATAATGTCCCCCCCCCACAGTATAATGTCCCCCCCCCACACAATATAATGTCCCCCCCCCACACAGTATAATGTCCCCCCCAGACACAGTATAATGTCCCCCCCCAGACACAGTATAATGTCCCCCCCACACACAGTATAATGCCCCCCCCAGACACAGTATAATGTCCCCCCCCAGACACAGTATAATGTCCCCCCCACACACAGTATAATGCCCCCCCCCAGACACAGTATAATGTCCCCCCCCAGACACAGTATAATGTCCCCCCCACACACAGTATAATGCCCCCCCCCAGACACAGTATAATGTCCCCCCCCCAGACACAGTATAATGTCCCCCCCCCAGACACAGTATAATGTCCCCCCCAGACACAGTATAATGTCCCCCCCCCCAGACACAGTATAATGTCCCCCCCCCAGACACAGTATAATGTCCCCCCCCAGACACAGTATAATGTCCCCCCCCCCACAGTATAATGTCCCCCCCCCCACACAATATAATGTCCCCCCCCCACACAGTATAATGTCCCCCCCCAGACACAGTATAATGTCCCCCCCCAGACACAGTATAATGTCCCCCCCACACACAGTATAATGCCCCCCCCAGACACAGTATAATGTCCCCCCCCAGACACAGTATAATGTCCCCCCCACACACAGTATAATGCCCCCCCCAGACACAGTATAATGTCCCCCCCCAGACACAGTATAATGTCCCCCCCACACACAGTATAATGCCCCCCCCCAGACACAGTATAATGTCCCCCCCCCAGACACAGTATAATGTCCCCCCCCCAGACACAGTATAATGTCCCCCCCAGACACAGTATAATGTCCCCCCCCAGACACAGTATAATGTCCCCCCCCAGACACAGTATAATGTCCCCCCCAGACACAGTATAATGTCCCCCCCACACACAGTATAATGCCCCCCCCAGACACAGTATAATGTCCCCCCCCCAGACACAGTATAATGTCCCCCCCCCAGACACAGTATAATGTCCCCCCCAGACACAGTAATGTCCCCCCCCAGACACAGTATAATGTCCCCCCCCAGACACAGTATAATGCCCCCCCCCAGACACAGTATAATGTCCCCCCCCCAGACACAGTATAATGTCCCCCCCCCAGACACAGCATAATGTCCCCCCCCCCCCCACACAGTATAATGTCCCCCCCCCCACAGTATAATGTCCCCCCCCAGACACAGTATAATGTCCCCCCCAGACACAGTATAATGTCCCCCCCAGACACAGTATAATGTCCCCCCCAGACACAGTATAATGTCCCCCCCACACACAGTATAATGTCCCCCCCCCACAGTATAATGTCCCCCCCCAGACACAGTATAATGTCCCCCCCAGACACAGTATAATGTCCCCCCCCAGACACAGTATAATGTCCCCCCAGACACAGTATAATGTCCCTCCCCCACAGTATAATGTCCCCCCCACACATAGTATAATGTCCCTCCCCCGCAGTATAATGTCCCCCCACACACAGTATAATGTCCCACACACAGTATAATGTCCCCCCCACACACAGTATAATGTCCCCCCCACACACAGTATAATGTCCCCCCCCACACACAGTATAATGTCCCCCCCCACACACAGTATAATGTCCCCCCCCACACACAGTATAATGTCCCCCCCCCACACACAGTATAATGTCCCCCCCCACACACAGTATAATGTCCCCCCCCACACACAGTATAATGTCCCCCCCCACACACACAGTATAATGTCCCCCCCCCAGACACAGTATAATGTCCCCCCCCCAGACACAGTATAATGTCCCCCCCAGACACAGTATAATGTCCCCCCCCCCACACAGTATAATGTCCCCCCCACACACAGTATAATGTCCCCCCCACACACAGTATAATGTCCCCCCCACACACAGTATAATGTCCCCCCCACACAGTATAATGTCCCCCCCCCCAGACACATTATAATGTCCCCCCCCAGACACATTATAATGTCCCCCCCCAGACACAGTATAATGTCCCCCCCCCAGACACAGTATAATGTCCCTCCCACACACAGTATAATGTCCCCCCCCCCAGACACAGTATAATGTCCCCCCCCCCCAGACACAGTATAATGTCCCCCCCACAGTATAATCATACCTCCCAACTTTTCAAGAAAGGAAAGAGGGACAAAGTATGCGGCAAATTTTGACCACGCCCCTAGCCACACCCATTTGGCAGTAAGGGTCATTCAGCAGATGCCCCGGACTGTTCATTCATATTTATAGCAGTCAGAATTTTTTTATATTTCTGTGTCACTATATGACATGTTGCTTATTCGGCCTATAAGGCTGTGTTCACACGTTGCATAAATTCTGTTTCTTTTTGTTTCTGTCTGCACCAAACTACACAATAACAATCTTCTCTGTTTTTTCCATTTTTGCTGCATTTTATCTGCCTTTTCTCCATTATTTAATGCGTTTTTGGTTCAGATGTGAATCTGCGTTTTTAAGTGTTTTTATTGTAGAGAAGCTTTTTCCTGCATTTTTTTTAAGCTCCACATAGAAACCTCCAGAGAACCCCCCCCCCCCCCGAAAACCGCAGAATTCAGCAGCGTCTTCTCATGGAATCACATCCACTTTACTTGGACAATTAAACACAGCAGAATAAATGTGCAAAAAAACAGCAGAAAAAAATGCAGCATTTACACTACATGTGAATATGGACTAATTGTCCAAGCAAAGTGGATGAGACGTCCTGAAATCTCCGCTCCTGGTGCGTGGAAAGACGCCGCTGAACTGTGCGGATTTGGTGTTTCTTTCTATATAAGCTTCAGGATTCACATCAGCAACAAACATGTATCAAATAAGGGGGACAATGTATAAAAAATACCGCAAACACGCAATAATCAGAGAACATTGTTATTGCAAAAATGCAGCATTTACGCTATGTGTGAACACGGCCGCAGTGATCCATTTTTATTACATTTTTTATGGGTTTTAATAAAGAAAAATAATAAATTGCGCCTTTTTTTTCCCGCCATTTACCGATCCCCATAAATAATCTGATCGCTGCGTTGTTCAGGTCATTACGATTACAGGGACACCAAATATGTCCATGTTATTTGCTGATTTGTGATGTTTATTATTTTATAAAAAAGTGCAATAAAATTACATTATTCTATTTTTTTTTATTATTTTTAGTAACTTTATTAGAAGAAAAAAAAAAATCCTCTTTTCCTCTCCCTCTAGAATACAGGAGATAGAGACGCTGCTCTGTACAATGGAGCTGTGTCCTGTGTAATCTGCTGTGTAAGAGGCTGCATTGTAGGTTCATTTATGTGAAATCCTCCCTCTGACATCATCAATCCTAGTGGCTCAACAGCTAGAGCAGCCAGGAAAGCCAGGAGAGGAGGCTGCTGGATACAAGTTTTGAACGTTGCTGGTTTGAATCCAAGGTGGTGAAGATAAAAAAAAAAAAATTGTATTTGTATTTTTTTCCTCATTTCTTTATAGTAGTTTTATGGGAACAAATGAATCTGACTCTTTCACCAACATTGAGATACAGTATTTATCTATCTATCTCTATCCCTCTATCTATCTATCTATGATTCTATCTCTCTATCTATCTATCTATCTATGATTCTATCTATCTATGATTCTATCTCTATCTATCTATTATCTGTCGTGTATCTATATATCCCTCTATCATCCATCCCTCTATCATCCATCCCTCTATCATCCATCCATCCCACTATCATCCATCCCTCCCTCTATCCCTCCCTCTATCCCTCCATTCATCCCTCTCTCCCTCTATCCCTCCATTCATCCCTCCATTCATCCATCTCTCCCTCTATCCCTCCATTCATCCCTCCATTCATCCATCTCTCCCTCTATCCCTCCATTCATCCCTCCATTCATCCCTCCCTCTATCCCTCCATTTATCCCTCCCTCTATCCCTCCATTCATCCCTCTATCATCCATCCATCCCTCCCTCTATCCCTCCTTTCATCCCTCTATCCCTCCATTCATCCCTCCATTCATCCCTCTATCATCCATCCATCCCTCCCTCTATCCCTCCATTCATCCCTCTAACATCCATCCATCCCTCCCTCTATCCCTCCTTTCATCCCTCTATCCCTTCATTCATCCCTCCATTCATCCCTCTATCATCACATCCATCCCTGCCTCTATCCCTCCATTCATCCCTCCCTCTATCCCTCCATTCATCCCTCTATCATCCATCCCTCCCTCTATCCCTCCATTCATCCCTCTATCATCCATCCATCCCTCCCTCTATCCCTCCATTCATCCCTCACTCTATCCCTCCATTCATCCCTCTATCATCCATCCATCCCTCCCTCTATCCCTCCATTCATCCCTCCATTCATCCCTCCCTCTATCCCTCCTTTCATCCCTCTATCCCTCCATTCATCCCTCCTTCTATCCCTCCATTCATCCCTCTATCATCCATCCATCCCTCCCTCTATCCCTCCTTTCATCCCTCTATCCCTCCATTCATCCCTCTATCATCCATCCATCCCTCCCTTTATCCCTCCATTCATCCCTCCATTCATCCCTCTATCATCCATCCATCCATCCATCCCTGCCTCTATCCCTCCATTCATCCCTCCCTCTATCCCTCCATTCATCCCTCTATCATTCATCCATCCCTCCCTCTATCATCCATCCCTCTATCCCTCCATTCATCCCTCTATCATCCATCCATCCCTCCCTCTATCCCTCCTTTCATCCCTCTATTCATCCCTCCTTCTATCCCTCCATTCATCCCTCTATCATCCATCCATCCCTCCCTCTATCCCTCCATTCATCCCTCTATCATCCATCCATCCCTCCCTCTATCCCTCCTTTCATCCCTCTATCCCTCCATTCATCCCTCTATCATCCATCCATCCCTCCCTCTATCCCTCCATTCATCCCTCCTTCTATCCCTCCATTCATCCCTCTATCATCCATCCCTCCCTTTATCCCTCCATTCATCCCTCCATTCATCCCTCTATCATCCATCCATCCCTGCCTCTATCCCTCCATTCATCCCTCTATCATCCATCCATCCCTCCCTCTATCCCTCCATTCATCCCTCCTTCTATCCCTCCATTCATCCCTCTATCATCCATCCATCCCTCCCTTTATCCCTCCATTCATCCCTCCATTCATCCCTCTATCATCCATCCATCCCTGCCTCTATCCCTCCATTCATCCCTCCCTCTATCCCTCCATTCATCCCTCTATCATCCATCCATCCCTCCCTCTATCCCTCCATTCATCCCTCTATCATCCATCCATCCCTCCCTTTATCCCTCCATTCATCCCTCCATTCATCCCTCTATCATCCATCCATCCCTGCCTCTATCCCTCCATTCATCCCTCCCTCTATCCCTCCATTCATCCCTCTATCATCCATCCATCCCTCCCTCTATCCCTCCATTCATCCCTCTATCATCCATCCATCCATCCCTCTATCCCTCTATCATCTATCCATCCATCCCTCCATTCATCCCTCTATCATGCATGCATCCATCCCTCCCTTTATCCCTCCATTTATCCCTCTATCATCCATCCATCCCTCCCTCTATCCCTCCTTTCATCCCTCTATCATCCATTCATCCCTCCCTCTATCCCTCCATTCATCCCTCTATCATCCATCCATCCCTCTATCCCTCCCTCTATCCCTCCATTCATCCCTCCATCCATCTTTGCAGCTGAATAATCTGCTTCTGGTGTCTCACCTGCAGTATAGAGGTCAAGATAACAAAATCTTCCTCATGCTTTCATTACAGGCAGTAGCTCAGTGGTTAGAGCTGCTGCCTTTGAAACAAGGAACTCACAGCTCCACGAGTTCGAGTTCCGGCCGCCCCAAAAATCCAGAGCCGATGATAATTTAATTTAATTTATTCACTCCACTGAGGGGAGGAGCCGGGACATCAGCTGTGAGCCGCGGGAGTGCGGGACACACCTGATAAATCGTGCAAGTCCCGCAGAATCCGGGACGGTTGGGAGGTATGGTATAATGTCCCCCCCACACACAGTATAATGTCCCCCCCAGACACAGTATAATGTCCCCCCCAGACACAGTATAATGTCCCCCACACACACAGTATAATGTCCCCCCCCAGACACAGTATAATGCCCCCCCCAGACACAGTATAATGTCCCCCACACACACAGTATAATGCCCCCCCCAGACACAGTATAATGTCCCCCACACACACAGTATAATGTCCCCCCCCAGACACAGTATAATGCCCCCCCCCACACACAGTATAATGTCCCACCCAGACACAGTATAATGTCCCCCCCCAGACACAGTATAATGTCCCCCACACACACAGTATAATGTCCCCCCCCAGACACAGTATAATGTCCCCCCCACACACAGTATAATGTTCCCCCCAGACACAGTATAATGTCCCCCCCCCGACACAGTATAATGTCCCCCCCCAGACACAGTATAATGTCCCCCCCCCAGACACAGTATAATGTCCCCCCCAGACACAGTATAATGTCCCCCCAGACACAGTATAATGTCCCCCCCAGACACAGTATAATGTCCCCCCCCCCGACACAGTATAATGTCCCCCCCAGACACAGTATAATGTCCCCCCCCAGACACAGTATAATGTCCCCCCCAGACACAGTATAATGTCCCCCCCCAGACACAGTATAATGTCCCCCCCCAGACACAGTATAATGTCCCCCCCCCAGACACAGTATAATGTCCCCCCCCAGACACAGTATAATGTCCCCCCCCCAGACACAGTATAATGTCCCCCCCCCAGACACAGTATAATGTCCCCCCCCCAGACACAGTATAATGTCCCCCCCCCAGACACAGTATAATGTCCCCCCCCCAGACACAGTATAATGTCCTCCCCCAGACACAGTATAATGTCCTCCCCCAGACACAGTATAATGTCCTCCCCCAGACACAGTATAATGTCCTCCCCCAGACACAGTATAATGTCCCCCCCCCAGACACAGTATAATGTCCCCCCCCCCAGACACAGTATAATGTCCCCCCCCCAGACACAGTATAATGTCCCCCCCCCAGACACAGTATAATGTCCCCCCCCAGACACAGTATAATGTCCCCCCCCCAGACACAGTATAATGTCCCCCCCCCAGACACAGTATAATGTCCCCCCCCAGACACAGTATAATGTCCCCCCCCAGACACAGTATAATGTCCCCCCCCAGACACAGTATAATGTCCCCCCCCCAGACACAGTATAATGTCCTCCCCCAGACACAGTATAATGTCCTCCCCCAGACACAGTATAATGTCCTCCCCCAGACACAGTATAATGTCCCCCCCCAGACACAGTATAATGTCCCCCCCCAGACACAGTATAATGTCCCCCCCCAGACACAGTATAATGTCCCCCCCAGACACAGTATAATGTCCCCCCCAGACACAGTATAATGTCCCCCCCCAGACACAGTATAATGTCCCCCCCCAGACACAGTATAATGTCCCCCCCCAGACACAGTATAATGTCCCCCCCCCAGACACAGTATAATGTCCCCCCCCCAGACACAGTATAATGTCCCCCCCCAGACACAGTATAATGTCCCCCCCCAGACACAGTATAATGTCCCCCCCCAGACACAGTATAATGTCCCCCCCCAGACACAGTATAATGTCCTCCCCCAGACACAGTATAATGTCCTCCCCCAGACACAGTATAATGTCCCCCCCCAGACACAGTATAATGTCCCCCCCCCCAGACACAGTATAATGTCCCCCCCCCAGACACAGTATAATGTCCCCCCCCCAGACACAGTATAATGTCCCCCCCCCAGACACAGTATAATGTCCCCCCCCCAGACACAGTATAATGTCCCCCCCCAGACACAGTATAATGTCCCCCCCCCAGACACAGTATAATGTCCCCCCCCAGACACAGTATAATGTCCCCCCCCCAGACACAGTATAATGTCCCCCCCCCAGACACAGTATAATGTCCCCCCCCAGACACAGTATAATGTCCCCCCCCCAGACACAGTATAATGTCCTCCCCCAGACACAGTATAATGTCCCTCCCCCAGACACAGTATAATGTCCTCCCCCAGACACAGTATAATGTCCCCCCCAGACACAGTATAATGTCCCCCCCCAGACACAGTATAATGTCCCCCCCCAGACACAGTATAATGTCCCCCCCACACACAGTATAATGTTCCCCCCAGACACAGTATAATGTCCCCCCCCCGACACAGTATAATGTCCCCCCCCAGACACAGTATAATGTCCCCCCCCAGACACAGTATAATGTCCCCCCCAGACACAGTATAATGTCCCCCCAGACACAGTATAATGTCCCCCCCAGACACAGTATAATGTCCCCCCCCCCGACACAGTATAATGTCCCCCCCAGACACAGTATAATGTCCCCCCCCAGACACAGTATAATGTCCCCCCCAGACACAGTATAATGTCCCCCCCCAGACACAGTATAATGTCCCCCCCCAGACACAGTATAATGTCCCCCCCCCAGACACAGTATAATGTCCCCCCCCAGACACAGTATAATGTCCCCCCCCCAGACACAGTATAATGTCCCCCCCCCAGACACAGTATAATGTCCCCCCCCCAGACACAGTATAATGTCCCCCCCCAGACACAGTATAATGTCCCCCCCCCAGACACAGTATAATGTCCTCCCCCAGACACAGTATAATGTCCTCCCCCAGACACAGTATAATGTCCTCCCCCAGACACAGTATAATGTCCTCCCCCAGACACAGTATAATGTCCCCCCCCCAGACACAGTATAATGTCCCCCCCCCCAGACACAGTATAATGTCCCCCCCCCCAGACACAGTATAATGTCCCCCCCCCCGACACAGTATAATGTCCCCCCCCAGACACAGTATAATGTCCCCCCCCCAGACACAGTATAATGTCCCCCCCCCAGACACAGTATAATGTCCCCCCCCCAGACACAGTATAATGTCCCCCCCCCAGACACAGTATAATGTCCCCCCCCCCCAGACACAGTATAATGTCCCCCCCCCCCAGACACAGTATAATGTCCCCCCCCCCAGACACAGTATAATGTCCCCCCCCCAGACACAGTATAATGTCCCCCCCCCAGACACAGTATAATGTCCCCCCCCAGACACAGTATAATGTCCCCCCCCCAGACACAGTATAATGTCCCCCCCCGACACAGTATAATGTCCCCCCCTGTCACAAACCACCGGGGGGGTCACTCAGAAATCCCCCGCGCTGGCTACCAGTACGTCACAATCGGGGGGTAACAAGTGGGGGTCACCCCTCCTTTATACCTCTCGACCGACAGACAGAGCACGTGACGCGCTCTCTAGCGCCCCTCTTATAGTCAGGCCAATTATGGAATTGCCCGACCATAAGCAAGGAGGCCGCTATACTACTTATGCCGATTATTGAAGGGTCCCCGGTGAGAGTAAGGTATATATTCCCCCGACCTCCGCGGGCGGAATATATAAAATCTCCCCGAATCTCACTGGCCTCCCCACAATAATCCTTGGCACAATTCGCTGCCACCAACCGATTCACGGTAACTATTAGCCGAACACACAGACGTGGGATTCAAGATCGAGATAACAGAACAGCCCAAGATTAATTATATAATTTAATCAGCCTAAAGCACACTAGAAACTACAATATATACAATAGGGAATCTACAGAATATACATATGTCAGAGTACAGTTACAATCAAAGCATGGGTTACAAACAGGCATACACAGTTCCAGCAGTTACCTTGTTGCGTCTGGCCACAGGGGGGCGCTGTAGACCAGGTTTCCAGGAACTCCCTCACAGGTCTTTCCCAACCAGGCCCCCGAGCAGAAGAACGCTGGAAAATGGCCGAAGTAGGGTTATCAACCTGGCCAAATCCAGGTCCCCTCCTACCTTAGTGACCTCACAGGGAAGCACTGCCACTCCCCCTGCATGGATCAGAATTATCCAGCAAAGGGGATATTGGCCATAACTTTGCCTGGGAGCGTCGTAGGCGGACGCCAATGCTCTCATTGTGACAGTTATGAATTTAGCTACAGAACGAGGGGACTCATGACCTGTCTGCCAGTTCCCCATTGGCTGATATCACGCCTGGGGCATTTCCCAATGTCCTGCTCCCATAAAAAGGGGGTGCCGGCATCGTCCACATGCGGAGACACCATTTTTATGGTTGCCATATTTATCGGAAATATGGCTTGCGAGATATGAACCATTTTTTACTGGAGTCGTTCTGTCTGGCTATTTCCATAGCCTTGCTAACTAGCTAGCAGCTCCTACTACAGGGTGACGGCAGGGAGTCATCCTGTGTCCATTGTCCTAAAGCCACCTACTTTCCATATCACAGGACATGGCCATGGGATTTGTTGCTAAACCAGTTGTGTGCTTCACAGATGCTGGACATCTGAGGACAAGAAGGGGGGGGGGGGGGGGGGGGGGGGGGGGGGGGGGGGGGGGCACTGCCAGGGAGTGATGAGCGATTATGACTGGAGTCATAATTCATCTTCATATCCCGGGATTTGCCTCACACCTCCCCCCTTTTGAGGGCGCTAGGGGGCAGCACACTCCGGTGTTCCCCCGTGCGCCCGTCCGCGACCTCTCCTTGTCGGGACAGCCCGTCTGCGTTACCGTGGTCACGGCCCCTTTTGTGGCGAATGGTGAAGTTGTATTGCTGGAGCGCAAGGCTCCATCGCAACAATCGCCCATTCGTCCCAGAGACGGTGTGCAACCAGCTGAGGGGATTGTGGTCCGTCTCCACGATGAAGTGGCGCCCGTATAGATAGGGTTGCAGACGCTGCAGGGCCCACACTATGGCCAGGCACTCCTTCTCCATCGTGGAATAGGCAACTTCCCTTGGTAACAGCTTCCTGCTCAGGTACAAGACTGGGTGCTCTTGGCTCGCAGAGTCCACCTGGCTGAGCACCGTCTGTACTACAAACGGCCGCGTGAAGTCGGCTGCCTGTAGCACGGGCGGGCTGGACAGGGCGTCCTTTAGGGCCTGGAAGGCTGTCTCGCAGTCCATTGTCCAATCGACTGCAGAGGGCAGCTTCTTCTTGGTGAGGTCCGTCAAGGGCTTTGCCAGGCTACTATAGCGTGGAACAAACCTCCTATAGTACCCAGCGGTCCCCAAGAAGGACATCACCTGCTTCTTGGTCCTGGGGGTGGGCCAGGATGCGATGGCTTCCACTTTCTCAGGCTCGGGCTTCAGTGTTCTCCCACCTACCCGGTGACCGAGGTACTGGACCTCGCTCATGGCCAGCTGACACTTTCCCGGCTTGATGGTCAAACCTTGCCCGGTGGATCCGCCTGAGCACCTGTGCTAGATGCTCTAGGTGGTCCTCCCAGGTGGGACTGAAGACGGCAATGTCATCCAGGTACGCGGCCGCGTACCCTTCAAGTCCCTTGAGCAGGGTGTTGACCATCCGCTGGAAAGTGGCAGGGGCATTCCTCATCCCGAATGGCATCACCGTGGACTCGTACAGTCCAAATGGGGTAATAAAGGCAGAGCGTTCCCTGGCCTTGCGAGTCAGGGGGATCTGCCAATATCCCCGGCTCAGATCCATGATGGTCAGGTACTGAGCCCCGGCCAACTGATCGAGCAGGTCATCGATGCGTGGCATTGGGTACGCATCGGCGACCGTGACCGCATTGAGCCCCCTGTAGTCCACGCAGAACCGAGTGGTTCGGTCCTTCTTAGGGACGAGGACTACAGGCGAGGCCCAAGCGCTGTTGGATGCCTGGATCACCCCCAGGTTCAGCATCTCGTCAATCTCCTGGCGCATGTGTTGCTGCACCTCCAGGGAGACCCGATATGCTGAACGCCGGATCGGGGGATGATCCCCAGTGTCCACGTGATGGACAGCCAAGTCAGTCCTTCCGGGCTGGTTGGTAAACAACCCCCGGAAGGGGTGTAGGGTGGCCCACAGCTGGGACCGTTGGTCCTCCAAGAGCTGGTGGCCAACCTCCACATCCTCAATGGATCCGCCTGCCCTAACCTGGGCTAGCATATCCAAGAGGGTTTCCGCTTCTCCCTCCTCGGGCAGGTTGCACACAGGGAGTGCACATGCCTCCCGCTCATGATGTGCCTTCATCATGTTCACATGGAAGGGCTTCCGCCTTCCACGGGCAGGGTCCAGGGTGACCAGGTACGTTACAGGGTTGAGCTGCTGGTACACGAGGTATGGGCCTTCCCAGGCTGCCTGAAGCTTGTCCTGTGGTACGGGGACCAGTACCCACACCTCTTGACCCACTTGGTAGGTCCTCTCACAAGCGTTCTGGTCGTACCAACGCTTCTGATCGGCCTGGGCTTGAGCCATATTGTCGTGTACCAGTTGCGTCAAGGCCTGCATTTTGTCCCGGAAGCGCATGACATACTCGATAACCGACACTCCAGGGGTGGCCAAATCCCCTTCCCAAGCCTCTTTCACCAGAGCCAGGGGCCCCGCACACGTCGCCCGTACAGGAGCTCAAACGGTGAGAATCCTGTTGAGGCCTGTGGAACCTCCCGGTAAGCAAATAACAGGTGTGGGAGATACCGCTCCCAGTCACGCCCATGGGAGTCGACCAACATCTTAAGCATCTGCTTTAAGGTGCCATTGAACCGCTCGCACAGGCCATTAGTCTGTGGATGGTACGGGCTGGCCACCAGATGTCGCACCTGGACTTGCTTACAGAGGGCCTCCATCAGCTGGGACATGAATTGGGGTCCCCCGGTCAGTGAGCATTTCCTGGGGAAAACCCACTCGGGAGAAAATCTCCAGCAATGCGGTGGCCACCTTGTCAGCCCGAATGGACGACAAGGCCACTGCTTCTGGGTACCGGGTGGCATAGTCCACTACCGTCAGTATGAAGCGTTTCCGGAGCTGCTGGGGATGGCCAGCGGGCCGACCAGATCCACAGCCACCCTCCTGAAAGGCTCATCGATGATGGGCAGAGATACCAGTGGGGCTTTGGGGCGTGGCCCCGCCTTCCCCACTCTCTGACAGGTTTCACACGAACGGCAGTAGGCAGCCACATCGGCCCCCATTTTTGGCCAGTAGAAATGCTGGTTTAACCTGGCCTTGGTCTTAGCGATCCCTAGGTGTCCGGCCATCGGAATCTCATGTGCGATCCGCAACAACTCCGTCCGGAACGGATAGGGTACCACCAACTGTCGGTCCCTGGGCCACGCCTCCGGTGAACCCTGCTGGACCGTGGCCCGGTACAGCCGTCCTTGGTCCCAGACCACTCGCTCCGGGTCCGAGTCCGAGGGAGGCTGTGCCGCCTGCTCCTTTAGAGCCTTCAGGCTGTCGTCAGCTTCTAACGCTGCCTGAAACTCCTGACTAGATGTGGCCAGAATCGACGAGACTGTCACATCTTCAGTCAGTACCCCGGGACCTGTGTCCTGGCCTCCACCTGACTCGGCTGCCACTTGGTCAGAAGGGGAAGAGCTATCGGACCTCCGGGAGGCCCCTTGGCTTCCAGCACTCCCACTGCGGGTGACAGCGGCCACAGCCGCTGCGACCGTGGGTCGTGCCTGCTCCTCCTCCGTTCCTGACCAAGTCGCCGGTTCAGGCAGACCTACCTGGCTTCCTGACACCCCGGTTGTGGGGGAACCATGCACCGAGATCTTACCTGGGAGCACTTCCGCTCCTGGACCGGCCCCAATCTCACCTGCCTGTTCCCCTCCTGCAGCAACAGAACCCCGCTGTGAAATCTCTGGGGACCCCACATTTGCTGTGGTAGCCCCCACCCCACACACTGGTCCTCTCACTGCAGCACCCTGCTCTCTGCTTATCCCTGCAGAGGGCAACAGATCCCA